>NW_027616681.1:0-213672 GCF_964187855.1 Myxine glutinosa | reverse complement strand
ACTAACACAAGTGCGAAAAGTGGTTTTTCCACACTAATACAAGTGCAAAAGTGGTTTCCTGCACCAACACAAGTGCGAAAAGTGGTTTTTCAACACTAACACAAGTGCGAAAAGTGGTTTTTCAACACTATCACAAGTGCAAAAAGTGTTTTTTCCACACTAATACAAGTGCAAAAGTGGTTTCCTGCACCAACACAAGTGCGAAAAGTGGTTTTTCAACACTAACACAAGTGCGAAAAGTGTTTTTTCAACACTAACACAAGTGCGAAAAGTGTTTTTTCCACACTAGTACAAGTGCAAAAGTGGTTTCCTGCACCAACACAAGTGCGAAAAGTGGTTTTTCAACACTAACACAAGTGCGAAAAGTGGTTTTTCAACACTAACACAAGTGCGAAAAGTGGTTTTTCAACACTAACACAAGTGCGAAAAGTGGTTTTTCAACACTAACACAAGTGCGAAAAGTGGTTTTTCCACACTAATACAAGTGCAAAAGTGGTTTCCTGCACCAACACATGTCCGAAAAGAGGTTTTTCAACACTAACACAAGTGCGAAAAGTGGTTTTTCAACACTATCATAAGTGCAAAAAGTGTTTTTTCCACACTAATACAAGTGCAAAAGTGGTTTCCTGCACCAACACAAGTGCGAAATGTGGTTTTTCAACACTAACACAAGTGCGAAAAGTGGTTTTTCAACACTAACACAAGTGCGAAAAGTGGTTTTTCCACACTAATACAAGTGCAAAAGTGGTTTCCTGCACCAACACAAGTGCGAAAAGGGGTTTTTCAACACTAACACAAGTGCGAAAAGTGGTTTTTCAACACTAACACAAGTGCGAAAAGTGGTTTTTCAACACTAACACAAGTGCGAAAAGTGGTTTTTCAACACTAACACAAGTGCGAAAAGTGGTTTTTCCACACTAATACAAGTGCAAAAGTGGTTTCCTGCACCAACACAAGTGCAAAAAGTGGTTTTTCAACACTAACACAAGTGCGAAAAGTGGTTTTTCAACACTATCACAAGTGCAAAAAGTGTTTTTTCCACACTAATACAAGTGCAAAAGTGGTTTCCTGCACCAACACAAGTGCGAAAAGTGGTTTTTCAACACTAACACAAGTGCGAAAAGTGGTTTTTCAACACTAACACAAGTGCGAAAGTGTTTTTTCCACACTAATACAAGTGCAAAAGTGGTTTCCTGCACCAACACAAGTGCGAAAAGTGGTTTTTCAACACTAACACAAGTGCGAAAAGTGGTTTTTCAACACTAACACAAGTGCGAAAAGTGGTTTTTCAGCACTATCACAAGTGCAAAAAGTGTTTTTTCCACACTAATACAAGTGCAAAAGTGGTTTCCTGCACCAACACAAGTGCGAAAAGTGGTTTTTCAACACTATCACAAGTGCAAAAAGTGTTTTTTCCACACTAATACAAGTGCAAAAGTGGTTTCCTGCACCAACACAAGTGCGAAAAGTGGTTTTTCAACACTAACACAAGTGCAAAAAGTGGTTTTTCAACACTAACACAAGTGCGAAAAGTGTTTTTTCCACACTAATACAAGTGCAAAAGTGGTTTCCTGCACCAAAACAAGTGCGAAAAGTGGTTTTTCAACACTAACACAAGTGCGAAAAGTGGTTTTTCAACACTAACACAAGTGCGAAAAGTGGTTTTTCAACACTAACACAAGTGCGAAAAGTGGTTTTTCCACACTAATACATGTGCAAAAGTGGTTTTTCCACACTAATACATGTGCAAAAGTGGTTTCCTGCACCAACACAAGTGCAAAAAGTGGTTTTTCAACACTAACACAAGTGCGAAAAGTGGTTTTTCAACACTACCACAAGTGCGAAAAGTGGTTTTTCAACACTATCACAAGTGCGAAAAGTGGTTTTTCAACAATATAACAAGTGCAAAAAGTGTTTTTTCCACACTAATACAAGTGCAAAAGTGGTTTCCTGCACCAACACAAGTGCGAAAAGTGGTTTCCTGCACCAACACAAGTGCGAAAAGTGGTTTTTCAACACTATCACAAGTGCGAAAAGTGGTTTTTCAACACTATCACAAGTGCAAAAAGTGTTTTTTCCACACTAATACAAGTGCAAAAGTGGTTTCCTGCACCAACACAAGTGCGAAAAGTGGTTTTTCAACACTAACACAAGTGCGAAAAGTGGTTTTTCAACACTAACACAAGTGCGAAAAGTGGTTTTTCCACACTAATACAAGTGCAAAAGTGGTTTCCTGCACAAACACAAGTGCGAAAAGTGGTTTTTCAACACTAACACAAGTGCGAAAAGTGGTTTTTCAACACTATCACAAGTGCGAAAAGTGGTTTTTCAACACTATCACAAGTGCAAAAAGTGTTTTTTCCACACTAATACAAGTGCAAAAGTGGTTTCCTGCACCAACACAAGTGCGAAAAGTGGTTTTTCAACACTAACACAAGTGCGAAAAGTGGTTTTTCAACACTAGCACAAGTGCGAAAAGTGTTTTTTCCACACTAATACAAGTGCAAAAGTGGTTTCCTGCACCAACACAAGTGCGAAAAGTGGTTTTTCAACACTAACACAAGTGCGAAAAGTGGTTTTTCCACACTAATACAAGTGCAAAAGTGGTTTCCTGCACCAACACAAGTGCGAAAAGTGGTTTTTCAACACTAACACAAGTGCAGAAAGTGGTTTTTCAACACAAACACAAGTGTGAAAAGTGTTTTTTCCACAATAATTCAAGTGCAAAAGTGGTTTCCTGCACAAAAACAAGTGCGAAAAGTGGTTTTTCAACACTAACACAAGTGCGAAAAGTGGTTTTTCAACACTAACACAAGTGCGAAAAGTGGTTTTTCCACATTAATACAAGTGCAAAAGTGGTTTCCTGCACCAACACAAGTGCGAAAAGTGGTTTTTCAACACTAACACAAGTGCGAAAAGTGGTTTTTCAACACTATCACAAGTGCGAAAAGTGTTTTTTCCACACTAATACAAGTGCAAAAGTGGTTTCCTGCACCAACACAAGTGCGAAAAGTGGTTTTTCAACACTAACACAAGTGCGAAAAGTTGTTTTTCAACACTAACACAAGTGCGAAAAGTGGTTTTTCAACACTAACACAAGTGCGAAAAGTGGTTTTTCCACACTAATACAAGTGCAAAAGTGGTTTCCTGCACCAACACAAGTGCGAAAAGTGGTTTTTCAACACTAAAACAAGTGCAAAAAGTGGTTTTTCCACACTAATACAAGTGCAAAAGCGGTTTTCTGCACAAACACAAGTGCAAAAAGTGGTTTTTCAACACTAACACAAGTGCGAAAAGTGGTTTTTCAACACTATCACAAGTGCAAAAAGTGTTTTTTCCACACTAATACAAGTGCAAAAGTGGTTTCCTGCACCAACACAAGTGCGAAAAGTGGTTTTTCAACACTAACACAAGTGCGAAAAGTGGTTTTTCAACACTAGCACAAGTGCGAAAAGTGTTTTTTCCACACTAATACAAGTGCGAAATGTGGTTTTTCAACACTAACACAAGTGCGAAAAGTGGTTTTTCAACACTAACACAAGTGCGGAAAGTGGTTTTTCCACACTAATACAAGTGCAAAAGTGGTTTCCTGCACCAACACAAGTGCGAAAAGGGGTTTTTCAACACTAACACAAGTGCGAAAAGTGGTTTTTCAACACGATCACAAGTGCAAAAAGTGGTTTTTACACACTAATACAAGTGCCAAAGTGGTTTCCTGTACCAACACAAGTGCGAAAAGTGGTTTTTCAACACTAACACAAGTGCGAAAAGTGTTTTTTCCACACTAATACAAGTGCAAAAGTGGTTTCCTGCACCAACACAAGTGCGAAAAGTGGTTTTTCAACACTAACACAAGTGCGAAAAGTGTTTTTTCAACACTAACACAAGTGCGAAAAATGGTTTTTCAACACTAACACAAGTGCGAAAAGTGGTTTTTCCACACTAATACAAGTTCAAAAGTGGTTTCCTGCACCAACACAAGTGCGAAAAGTGGTTTTTCAACACTAACACAAGTGCGAAAAGTGGTTTTTCAACACTATCACAAGTGCAAAAAGTGTTTTTTCCACACTAATACAAGTGCAAAAGTGGTTTCCTACACCAACACAAGTGCGAAAAGTGGTTTTTCAACACTAACACAAGTGCGAAAAGTGGTTTTTCAACACTAACACAAGTGCGAAAAGTGTTTTTTCCACACTAATACAAGTGCAAAAGTGGTTTCCTGCACCAACACAAGTGCGAAAAGTGGTTTTTCAACACTAACACAAGTGCGAAAAGTGGTTTTTCAACACTAACACAAGTGCGAAAAGTGGTTTTTCAACACTAACACAAGTGCGAAAAGTGTTTTTTCCACACTAATACAAGTGCAAAAGTGGTTTCCTGCACCAACACAAGTGCGAAAAGTGGTTTTTCAACACTAACACAAGTGCGAAAAGTGGTTTTTCAACACTATCACAAGTGCAAAAAGTGTTTTTTCCACACTAATACAAGTGCAAAAGTGGTTTCCTGCACCAACACAAGTGCGAAAAGTGGTTTTTCAACACTAACACAAGTGCGAAAAGTGGTTTTTCAACACTAACACAAGTGCGAAAAGTGGTTTTTCCACACTAATACAAGTGCAAAAGTGGTTTCCTGCACCAACACAAGTGCAAAAAGTGGTTTTTAAACACTAACACAAGTGCGAAAAGTGGTTTTTCAACACTATCACAAGTGCAAAAAGTGTTTTTTCCACACTAATACAAGTGCAAAAGTGGTTTCCTGCACCAACACAAGTGCGAAAAGTGGTTTTTCAACACTAACACAAGTGCAAAAAGTGGTTTTTCAACACTAACACAAGTGCGAAAAGTGTTTTTTCCACACTAATACAAGTGCAAAAGTGGTTTCCTGCACCAAAACAAGTGCGAAAAGTGGTTTTTCAACACTAACACAAGTGCGAAAAGTGGTTTTTCAACACTAACACAAGTGCGAAAAGTGGTTTTTCAACACTATCACAAGTGCGAAAAGTGGTTTTTCCACACTAATACATGTGCAAAAGTGGTTTGCTGCACCAACACAAGTGCGAAAAGTGGTTTTTCAACACTATCACAAGTGTGAAAAGTGGTTTTTCAACACTATCACAAGTGCGAAAAGTGGTTTTTCAACAATATAACAAGTGCAAAAAGTGTTTTTTCCACACTAATACAAGTGCAAAAGTGGTTTCCTGCACCAACACAAGTGCGAAAAGTGGTTTTTCAACACTAACACAAGTGCGAAAAGTGGTTTTTCAACACTAACACAAGTGCGAAAAGTGGTTTTTCAACACTAACACAAGTGCGAAAAGTGGTTTTTCCACACTAATACAAGTGCAAAAGTGGTTTCCTGCACCAACACAAGTGCAAAAAGTGGTTTTTCAACACTAACACAAGTGCGAAAAGTGGTTTTTCAACACTATCACAAGTGCAAAAAGTGTTTTTTCCACACTAATACAAGTGCAAAAGTGGTTTCCTGCACCAACACAAGTGCGAAAAGTGGTTTTTCAACACTAACACAAGTGCGAAAAGTGGTTTTTCAACACTAACACAAGTGCGAAAGTGTTTTTTCCACACTAATACAAGTGCAAAAGTGGTTTCCTGCACCAACACAAGTGCGAAAAGTGGTTTTTCAACACTAACACAAGTGCGAAAAGTGGTTTTTCAACACTAACACAAGTGCGAAAAGTGGTTTTTCAACACTAACACAAGTGCGAAAAGTGGTTTTTCCACACTAATACATGTGCAAAAGTGGTTTCCTGCACCAACACAAGTGCGAAAAGTGGTTTTTCAACACTAACACAAGTGCGAAAAGTGGTTTTTCAACACTATCACAAGTGCAAAAAGTGGTTTTTCAACACTATCACAAGTGCGAAAAGTGGTTTTTCAACAATATAACAAGTGCAAAAAGTGTTTTTTCCCCACTAATACAAGTGCAAAAGTGGTTTCCTGCACCAACACAAGTGCGAAAAGTGGTTTTTCAACACTAACACAAGTGCGAAAAGTGGTTTTTCAACACCAACACAAGTGCGAAAAGTGGTTTTTCCACACTAATACAAGTGCAAAAGTGGTTTCCTGCACCAACACAAGTGCGAAAAGTGGTTTTTCAACACTAACACAAGTGCGAAAAGTGGTTTTTCAACACTATCACAAGTGCGAAAAGTGGTTTTTCAACACTATCACAAGTGCAAAAAGTGTTTTTTCCACACGAATACAAGTGCAAAAGTGGTTTCCTGCAGTAACGCAAGTGCGAAAAGTGGTTTTTCAACACTAACACAAGTGCGAAAAGTGTTTTTTCAACACTAACACAAGTGCGAAAAGTGGTTTTTCCACACTAATACAAGTGCAAAAGTGGTTTCCTGCACCAACACAAGTGCGAAAAGTGGTTTTTCAACACTAACACAAGTGCGAAAAGTGGTTTTTCAACACTATCACAAGTGCAAAAAGTGTTTTTTCCACACTAATACAAGTGCAAAAGTGGTTTCCTGCACCAACACAAGTGCGAAAAGTGGTTTTTCAACACTAACACAAGTGCGAAAAGTGTTTTTTCAACACTAACACAAGTGCGAAAAGTGTTTTTTCCACACTAGTACAAGTGCAAAAGTGGTTTCCTGCACCAACACAAGTGCGAAAAGTGGTTTTTCAACACTAACACAAGTGCGAAAAGTGGTTTTTCAACACTAACACAAGTGCGAAAAGTGGTTTTTCAACACTAACACAAGTGCGAAAAGTGGTTTTTCAACACTAACACAAGTGCGAAAAGTGGTTTTTCCACACTAATACAAGTGCAAAAGTGGTTTCCTGCACCAACACATGTCCGAAAAGAGGTTTTTCAACACTAACACAAGTGCGAAAAGTGGTTTTTCAACACTATCATAAGTGCAAAAAGTGTTTTTTCCACACTAATACAAGTGCAAAAGTGGTTTCCTGCACCAACACAAGTGCGAAATGTGGTTTTTCAACACTAACACAAGTGCGAAAAGTGGTTTTTCAACACTAACACAAGTGCGAAAAGTGGTTTTTCCACACTAATACAAGTGCAAAAGTGGTTTCCTGCACCAACACAAGTGCGAAAAGGGGTTTTTCAACACTAACACAAGTGCGAAAAGTGGTTTTTCAACACTAACACAAGTGCGAAAAGTGGTTTTTCAACACTAACACAAGTGCGAAAAGTGGTTTTTCAACACTAACACAAGTGCGAAAAGTGGTTTTTCCACACTAATACAAGTGCAAAAGTGGTTTCCTGCACCAACACAAGTGCAAAAAGTGGTTTTTCAACACTAACACAAGTGCGAAAAGTGGTTTTTCAACACTATCACAAGTGCAAAAAGTGTTTTTTCCACACTAATACAAGTGCAAAAGTGGTTTCCTGCACCAACACAAGTGCGAAAAGTGGTTTTTCAACACTAACACAAGTGCGAAAAGTGGTTTTTCAACACTAACACAAGTGCGAAAGTGTTTTTTCCACACTAATACAAGTGCAAAAGTGGTTTCCTGCACCAACACAAGTGCGAAAAGTGGTTTTTCAACACTAACACAAGTGCGAAAAGTGGTTTTTCAACACTAACACAAGTGCGAAAAGTGGTTTTTCAGCACTATCACAAGTGCAAAAAGTGTTTTTTCCACACTAATACAAGTGCAAAAGTGGTTTCCTGCACCAACACAAGTGTGAAAAGTGGTTTTTCAACACTATCACAAGTGCAAAAAGTGTTTTTTCCACACTAATACAAGTGCAAAAGTGGTTTCCTGCACCAACACAAGTGCGAAAAGTGGTTTTTCAACACTAACACAAGTGCAAAAAGTGGTTTTTCAACACTAACACAAGTGCGAAAAGTGTTTTTTCCACACTAATACAAGTGCAAAAGTGGTTTCCTGCACCAAAACAAGTGCGAAAAGTGGTTTTTCAACACTAACACAAGTGCGAAAAGTGGTTTTTCAACACTAACACAAGTGCGAAAAGTGGTTTTTCAACACTAACACAAGTGCGAAAAGTGGTTTTTCCACACTAATACATGTGCAAAAGTGGTTTTTCCACACTAATACATGTGCAAAAGTGGTTTCCTGCACCAACACAAGTGCAAAAAGTGGTTTTTCAACACTAACACAAGTGCGAAAAGTGGTTTTTCAACACTACCACAAGTGCGAAAAGTGGTTTTTCAACACTATCACAAGTGCGAAAAGTGGTTTTTCAACAATATAACAAGTGCAAAAAGTGTTTTTTCCACACTAATACAAGTGCAAAAGTGGTTTCCTGCACCAACACAAGTGCGAAAAGTGGTTTCCTGCACCAACACAAGTGCGAAAAGTGGTTTTTCAACACTATCACAAGTGCGAAAAGTGGTTTTTCAACACTATCACAAGTGCAAAAAGTGTTTTTTCCACACTAATACAAGTGCAAAAGTGGTTTCCTGCACCAACACAAGTGCGAAAAGTGGTTTTTCAACACTAACACAAGTGCGAAAAGTGGTTTTTCAACACTAACACAAGTGCGAAAAGTGGTTTTTCCACACTAATACAAGTGCAAAAGTGGTTTCCTGCACAAACACAAGTGCGAAAAGTGGTTTTTCAACACTAACACAAGTGCGAAAAGTGGTTTTTCAACACTATCACAAGTGCGAAAAGTGGTTTTTCAACACTATCACAAGTGCAAAAAGTGTTTTTTCCACACTAATACAAGTGCAAAAGTGGTTTCCTGCACCAACACAAGTGCGAAAAGTGGTTTTTCAACACTAACACAAGTGCGAAAAGTGGTTTTTCAACACTAGCACAAGTGCGAAAAGTGTTTTTTCCACACTAATACAAGTGCAAAAGTGGTTTCCTGCACCAACACAAGTGCGAAAAGTGGTTTTTCAACACTAACACAAGTGCGAAAAGTGGTTTTTCCACACTAATACAAGTGCAAAAGTGGTTTCCTGCACCAACACAAGTGCGAAAAGTGGTTTTTCAACACTAACACAAGTGCAGAAAGTGGTTTTTCAACACAAACACAAGTGTGAAAAGTGTTTTTTCCACAATAATTCAAGTGCAAAAGTGGTTTCCTGCACAAAAACAAGTGCGAAAAGTGGTTTTTCAACACTAACACAAGTGCGAAAAGTGGTTTTTCAACACTAACACAAGTGCGAAAAGTGGTTTTTCCACATTAATACAAGTGCAAAAGTGGTTTCCTGCACCAACACAAGTGCGAAAAGTGGTTTTTCAACACTAACACAAGTGCGAAAAGTGGTTTTTCAACACTATCACAAGTGCGAAAAGTGTTTTTTCCACACTAATACAAGTGCAAAAGTGGTTTCCTGCACCAACACAAGTGCGAAAAGTGGTTTTTCAACACTAACACAAGTGCGAAAAGTTGTTTTTCAACACTAACACAAGTGCGAAAAGTGGTTTTTCAACACTAACACAAGTGCGAAAAGTGGTTTTTCCACACTAATACAAGTGCAAAAGTGGTTTCCTGCACCAACACAAGTGCGAAAAGTGGTTTTTCAACACTAAAACAAGTGCAAAAAGTGGTTTTTCCACACTAATACAAGTGCAAAAGCGGTTTTCTGCACAAACACAAGTGCAAAAAGTGGTTTTTCAACACTAACACAAGTGCGAAAAGTGGTTTTTCAACACTATCACAAGTGCAAAAAGTGTTTTTTCCACACTAATACAAGTGCAAAAGTGGTTTCCTGCACCAACACAAGTGCGAAAAGTGGTTTTTCAACACTAACACAAGTGCGAAAAGTGGTTTTTCAACACTAGCACAAGTGCGAAAAGTGTTTTTTCCACACTAATACAAGTGCGAAATGTGGTTTTTCAACACTAACACAAGTGCGAAAAGTGGTTTTTCAACACTAACACAAGTGCGGAAAGTGGTTTTTCCACACTAATACAAGTGCAAAAGTGGTTTCCTGCACCAACACAAGTGCGAAAAGTGGTTTTTCAACACGATCACAAGTGCAAAAAGTGGTTTTTACACACTAATACAAGTGCCAAAGTGGTTTCCTGTACCAACACAAGTGCGAAAAGTGGTTTTTCAACACTAACACAAGTGCGAAAAGTGTTTTTTCCACACTAATACAAGTGCAAAAGTGGTTTCCTGCACCAACACAAGTGCGAAAAGTGGTTTTTCAACACTAACACAAGTGCGAAAAGTGTTTTTTCAACACTAACACAAGTGCGAAAAATGGTTTTTCAACACTAACACAAGTGCGAAAAGTGGTTTTTCCACACTAATACAAGTTCAAAAGTGGTTTCCTGCACCAACACAAGTGCGAAAAGTGGTTTTTCAACACTAACACAAGTGCGAAAAGTGGTTTTTCAACACTATCACAAGTGCAAAAAGTGTTTTTTCCACACTAATACAAGTGCAAAAGTGGTTTCCTACACCAACACAAGTGCGAAAAGTGGTTTTTCAACACTAACACAAGTGCGAAAAGTGGTTTTTCAACACTAACACAAGTGCGAAAAGTGTTTTTTCCACACTAATACAAGTGCAAAAGTGGTTTCCTGCACCAACACAAGTGCGAAAAGTGGTTTTTCAACACTAACACAAGTGCGAAAAGTGGTTTTTCAACACTAACACAAGTGCGAAAAGTGGTTTTTCAACACTAACACAAGTGCGAAAAGTGTTTTTTCCACACTAATACAAGTGCAAAAGTGGTTTCCTGCACCAACACAAGTGCGAAAAGTGGTTTTTCAACACTAACACAAGTGCGAAAAGTGGTTTTTCAACACTATCACAAGTGCAAAAAGTGTTTTTTCCACACTAATACAAGTGCAAAAGTGGTTTCCTGCACCAACACAAGTGCGAAAAGTGGTTTTTCAACACTAACACAAGTGCGAAAAGTGGTTTTTCAACACTAACACAAGTGCGAAAAGTGGTTTTTCCACACTAATACAAGTGCAAAAGTGGTTTCCTGCACCAACACAAGTGCAAAAAGTGGTTTTTAAACACTAACACAAGTGCGAAAAGTGGTTTTTCAACACTATCACAAGTGCAAAAAGTGTTTTTTCCACACTAATACAAGTGCAAAAGTGGTTTCCTGCACCAACACAAGTGCGAAAAGTGGTTTTTCAACACTAACACAAGTGCAAAAGGTGGTTTTTCAACACTAACACAAGTGCGAAAAGTGTTTTTTCCACACTAATACAAGTGCAAAAGTGGTTTCCTGCACCAAAACAAGTGCGAAAAGTGGTTTTTCAACACTAACACAAGTGCGAAAAGTGGTTTTTCAACACTAACACAAGTGCGAAAAGTGGTTTTTCAACACTATCACAAGTGCGAAAAGTGGTTTTTCCACACTAATACATGTGCAAAAGTGGTTTGCTGCACCAACACAAGTGCGAAAAGTGGTTTTTCAACACTATCACAAGTGTGAAAAGTGGTTTTTCAACACTATCACAAGTGCGAAAAGTGGTTTTTCAACAATATAACAAGTGCAAAAAGTGTTTTTTCCACACTGATACAAGTGCAAAAGTGGTTTCCTGCACCAACACAAGTGCAAAAAGTGGTTTTTCAACACTAACACAAGTGCGAAAAGTGGTTTTTCAACACTAACACAAGTGCGAAAAGTGGTTTTTCCACACTAATACAAGTGCAAAAGTGGTTTCCTGCACCAACACAAGTGCGAAAAGTGGTTTTTCAACACTAACACAAGTGCGAAAAGTGGTTTTTCAACACTATCACAAGTGCGAAAAGTGGTTTTTCAACACTATCCCAAGTGCAAAAAGTGTTTTTTCCACACTAATACAAGGGCAAAAGTGGTTTCCTGCACTAACACAAGTGCGAAAAGTGTTTTTTCAACACTAACACAAGTGCGAAAAGTGGTTTTTCCACACTAATACAAGTGCAAAAGTGGTTTCCTGCACCAACACAAGTGCGAAAAGTGGTTTTTCAACACTAACACAAGTGCGAAAAGTGTTTTTTCCACACTAATACAAGTGCAAAAGTGGTTTCCTGCACCAACACAAGTGCGAAAAGTCGTTTTTCAACACTAACACAAGTGCGAAAAGTGGTTTTTCAACACTAACACAAGTGCGAAAAGTGGTTTTTCAACACTAACACAAGTGCGAAAAGTGGTTTTTCCACACTAATACAAGTGCAAAAGTGGTTTCCTGCACCAACACAAGTGTGAAAAGTGTTTTTTCAACACTAACACAAGTGCGAAAAGTGGTTTTTCAACACTATCACAAGTGCAAAAAGTGTTTTTTCCACACTAATACAAGTGCAAAAGTGGTTTCCTGCACCAACACAAGTGCGAAAAGTGGTTTTTCAACACTAACACAAGTGCAAAAAGTGGTTTTCAACACTAACACAAGTGCGAAAAGTGTTTTTTCCACACTAATACAAGTGCAAAAGTGGTTTCCTGCACCAAAACAAGTGCGAAAAGTGGTTTTTCTACACTAACACAACTGCGAAAAGTGGTTTTTCAACACTAACACAAGTGCGAAAAGTGGTTTATCAACACTAACACAAGTGCGAAAAGTGGTTTTTCCACACTAATACATGTGCAAAAGTGGTTTCCTGCACCAACACAAGTGCGAAAAGTGGTTTTTCAACACTAACACAAGTGCGAAAAGTGGTTTTTCAACACTATCACAAGTGCGAAAAGTGGTTTTTCAACACTATCACAAGTGCAAAAAGTGTTTTTTCCACACTAATACAAGTGCAAAAGTGGTTTCCTGCACTAACACAAGTGCGAAAAGTGGTTTTTCAACACTAACACAAGTGCGAAAAGTGTTTTTTCAACACTAACACAAGTGCGAAAAGTGGTTTTTCCACACTAATACAAGTGCAAAAGTGGTTTCCTGCACCAACACAAGTGCGAAAAGTGGTTTTTCAACACTAACACAAGTGCGAAAAGTGGTTTTTCAACACTATCACAAGTGCAAAAAGTGTTTTTTCCACACTAACACAAGTGCGAAAAGTGGTTTTTCAACACTAACACAAGTGCGAAAAGTGTTTTTTCCACACTAATACAAGTGCAAAAGTGGTTTCCTGCACCAACACAAGTGCGAAAAGTGGTTTTTCAACACTAACACAAGTGCGAAAAGTGGTTTTTCAACACTATCACAAGTGCAAAAAGTGTTTTTTCCACACTAATACAAGTGCAAAAGTGGTTTCCTGCACCAACACAAGTGCGAAAAGTGGTTTTTCAACACTAACACAAGTGCGAAAAGTGGTTTTTCAACACTATCACAAGTGCGAAAAGTGGTTTTTCAACAATATCACAAGTGCAAAAAGTGTTTTTTCCACACTAATACAAGTGCAAAAGTGGTTTCCTGCACTAACACAAGTGCGAAAAGTGGTTTTTCAACACTAACACAAGTGCGAAAAGTGTTTTTTCAACACTAACACAAGTGCGAAAAGTGGTTTTCCACACTAATACAAGTGCAAAAGTGGTTTCCTGCACCAACACAATTGCGAAAAGTGGTTTTTCAACACTAACACAAGTGCGAAAAGTGGTTTTTCAACACTATCACAAGTGCGAAAAGTGGTTTTTCAACACTAACACAAGTGCGAAAAGTGGTTTTTCCACACTAATACATGTGCAAAAGTGGTTTCCTGCACCAACACAAGTGCGAAATGTGGTTTTTCAACACTAACACAAGTGTGAAAAGTGGTTTTTCAACACTATCACAAGTGCAAAAAGTGGTTTTTCAACACTATCACAAGTGCGAAAAGTGGTTTTTCAACAATATAACAAGTGCAAAAAGTGTTTTTTCCCCACTAATACAAGTGCAAAAGTGGTTTCCTGCACCAACACAAGTGTGAAAAGTGGTTTTTCAACACTAACACAAGTGCGAAAAGTGGTTTTTCAACACCAACACAAGTGCGAAAAGTGGTTTTTCCACACTAATACAAGTGCAAAAGTGGTTTCCTGCACCAACACAAGTGCGAAAAGTGGTTTTTCAACACTAACACAAGTGCGAAAAGTGGTTTTTCAACACTATCACAAGTGCGAAAAGTGGTTTTTCAACACTATCACAAGTGCAAAAAGTGTTTTTTCCACACTAATACAAGTGCAAAAGTGGTTTCCTGCAGTAACACAAGTGCGAAAAGTGGTTTTTCAACACTAACACAAGTGCGAAAAGTGTTTTTTCAACACTAACACAAGTGCGAAAAGTGGTTTTTCCACACTAATACAAGTGCAAAAGTGGTTTCCTGCACCAACACAAGTGCGAAAAGTGGTTTTTCAACACTAACACAAGTGCGAAAAGTGGTTTTTCAACACTATCACAAGTGCAAAAAGTGTTTTTTCCACACTAATACAAGTGCAAAAGTGGTTTCCTGCACCAACACAAGTGCGAAAAGTGGTTTTTCAACACTAACACAAGTGCGAAAAGTGTTTTTTCAACACTAACACAAGTGCGAAAAGTGTTTTTTCCACACTAGTACAAGTGCAAAAGTGGTTTCCTGCACCAACACAAGTGCGAAAAGTGGTTTTTCAACACTAACACAAGTGCGAAAAGTGGTTTTTCAACACTATCACAAGTGCAAAAAGTGGTTTTTCAACACTAACACAAGTGCGAAAAGTGGTTTTTCCACACTAATACAAGTGCAAAAGTGGTTTCCTGCACCAACACAAGTGCAAAAAGTGGTTTTTCCACACTAATACAAGTGCAAAAGTGGTTTCCTGCACCAACACAAGTGCGAAAAGGGGTTTTTCAACACTAACACAAGTGCGAAAAGTGGTTTTTCAACACTAACACAAGTGCGAAAAGTGGTTTTTCAACACTAACACAAGTGCGAAAAGTGGTTTTTCCACACTAATACAAGTGCAAAAGTGGTTTCCTGCACCAACACAAGTGCAAAAAGTGGTTTTTCAACACTAACACAAGTGCGAAAAGTGGTTTTTCAACACTATCACAAGTGCAAAAAGTGTTTTTTCCACACTAATACAAGTGCAAAAGTGGTTTCCTGCACCAACACAAGTGCGAAAAGTGGTTTTTCAACACTAACACAAGTGCGAAAAGTGGTTTTTCCACACTAATACAAGTGCAAAAGTGGTTTCCTGCACCAACACAAGTGTGAAAAGTGTTTTTTCAACACTAACACAAGTGCGAAAAGTGGTTTTTCAACACTATCACAAGTGCAAAAAGTGTTTTTTCCACACTAATACAAGTGCAAAAGTGGTTTCCTGCACCAACACAAGTGCGAAAAGTGGTTTTTCAACACTAACACAAGTGCAAAAAGTGGTTTATCAACACTAACACAAGTGCGAAAAGTGGTTTTTCCACACTAATACATGTGCAAAAGTGGTTTCCTGCACCAACACAAGTGCGAAAAGTGGTTTTTCAACACTAACACAAGTGCGAAAAGTGGTTTTTCAACACTATCACAAGTGCAAAAAGTGTTTTTTCCACACTAATACAAGTGCAAAAGTGGTTTCCTGCACCAACACAAGTGCGAAAAGTGGTTTTTCAACACTAACACAAGTGCGAAAAGTGGTTTTTCAACACTATCACAAGTGCGAAAAGTGGTTTTTCAACAATATCACAAGTGCAAAAAGTGTTTTTTCCACACTAATACAAGTGCAAAAGTGGTTTCCTGCACTAACACAAGTGCGAAAAGTGGTTTTTCAACACTAACACAAGTGCGAAAAGTGTTTTTTCAACACTAACACAAGTGCGAAAAGTGGTTTTCCACACTAATACAAGTGCAAAAGTGGTTTCCTGCACCAACACAATTGCGAAAAGTGGTTTTTCAACACTAACACAAGTGCGAAAAGTGGTTTTTCAACACTATCACAAGTGCGAAAAGTGGTTTTTCAACACTAACACAAGTGCGAAAAGTGGTTTTTCCACACTAATACATGTGCAAAAGTGGTTTCCTGCACCAACACAAGTGCGAAATGTGGTTTTTCAACACTAACACAAGTGTGAAAAGTGGTTTTTCAACACTATCACAAGTGCAAAAAGTGGTTTTTCAACACTATCACAAGTGCGAAAAGTGGTTTTTCAACAATATAACAAGTGCAAAAAGTGTTTTTTCCCCACTAATACAAGTGCAAAAGTGGTTTCCTGCACCAACACAAGTGTGAAAAGTGGTTTTTCAACACTAACACAAGTGCGAAAAGTGGTTTTTCAACACCAACACAAGTGCGAAAAGTGGTTTTTCCACACTAATACAAGTGCAAAAGTGGTTTCCTGCACCAACACAAGTGCGAAAAGTGGTTTTTCAACACTAACACAAGTGCGAAAAGTGGTTTTTCAACACTATCACAAGTGCGAAAAGTGGTTTTTCAACACTATCACAAGTGCAAAAAGTGTTTTTTTCCACACTAATACAAGTGCAAAAGTGGTTTCCTGCAGTAACACAAGTGCGAAAAGTGGTTTTTCAACACTAACACAAGTGCGAAAAGTGTTTTTTCAACACTAACACAAGTGCGAAAAGTGGTTTTTCCACACTAATACAAGTGCAAAAGTGGTTTCCTGCACCAACACAAGTGCGAAAAGTGGTTTTTCAACACTAACACAAGTGCGAAAAGTGGTTTTTCAACACTATCACAAGTGCAAAAAGTGTTTTTTCCACACTAATACAAGTGCAAAAGTGGTTTCCTGCACCAACACAAGTGCGAAAAGTGGTTTTTCAACACTAACACAAGTGCGAAAAGTGTTTTTTCAACACTAACACAAGTGCGAAAAGTGTTTTTTCCACACTAGTACAAGTGCAAAAGTGGTTTCCTGCACCAACACAAGTGCGAAAAGTGGTTTTTCAACACTAACACAAGTGCGAAAAGTGGTTTTTCAACACTATCACAAGTGCAAAAAGTGGTTTTTCAACACTAACACAAGTGCGAAAAGTGGTTTTTCCACACTAATACAAGTGCAAAAGTGGTTTCCTGCACCAACACAAGTGCAAAAAGTGGTTTTTCCACACTAATACAAGTGCAAAAGTGGTTTCCTGCACCAACACAAGTGCGAAAAGGGGTTTTTCAACACTAACACAAGTGCGAAAAGTGGTTTTTCAACACTAACACAAGTGCGAAAAGTGGTTTTTCAACACTAACACAAGTGCGAAAAGTGGTTTTTCCACACTAATACAAGTGCAAAAGTGGTTTCCTGCACCAACACAAGTGCAAAAAGTGGTTTTTCAACACTAACACAAGTGCGAAAAGTGGTTTTTCAACACTATCACAAGTGCAAAAAGTGTTTTTTCCACACTAATACAAGTGCAAAAGTGGTTTCCTGCACCAACACAAGTGCGAAAAGTGGTTTTTCAACACTAACACAAGTGCGAAAAGTGGTTTTTCCACACTAATACAAGTGCAAAAGTGGTTTCCTGCACCAACACAAGTGTGAAAAGTGTTTTTCAACACTAACACAAGTGCGAAAAGTGGTTTTTCAACACTATCACAAGTGCAAAAAGTGTTTTTTCCACACTAATACAAGTGCAAAAGTGGTTTCCTGCACCAACGCAAGTGCGAAAAGTGGTTTTTCAACACTAACACAAGTGCAAAAAGTGGTTTATCAACACTAACACAAGTGCGAAAAGTGGTTTTTCCACACTAATACATGTGCAAAAGTGGTTTCCTGCACCAACACAAGTGCGAAAAGTGGTTTTTCAACACTAACACAAGTGCGAAAAGTGGTTTTTCAACACTATCACAAGTGCGAAAAGTGGTTTTTCAACACTATCACAAGTGCGAAAAGTGGTTTTTCAACAATATAACAAGTGCAAAAAGTGTTTTTTCCACACTAATACAAGTGCAAAAGTGGTTTCCTGCACCAACACAAGTGCGAAAAGTGGTTTTTCAACACTAACACAAGTGCAAAAAGTGGTTTTTCAACACTAACACAAATGCGAAAAGTGGTTTTTCCACACTAATACAAGTGCAAAAGTGGTTTCCTGCACCAACACAAGTGCGAAAAGTGGTTTTTCAACACTAACACAAGTGCGAAAAGTGGTTTTTCAACACTATCACAAGTGCGAAAAGTGGTTTTTCAACACTATCACAAGTGCAAAAAGTGTTTTTTCCACACTAATACAAGTGCAAAAGTGGTTTCCTGCACTAACACAAGTGCGAAAAGTGGTTTTTCAACACTAACACAAGTGCGAAAAGTGTTTTTTCAACACTAACACAAGTGCGAAAAGTGGTTTTTCCACACTAATACAAGTGCAAAAGTGGTTTCCTGCACCAACACAAGTGCGAAAAGTGGTTTTTCAACACTAACACAAGTGCGAAAAGTGGTTTTTCAACACTATCACAAGTGCAAAAAGTGTTTTTTCCACACTAACACAAGTGCGAAAAGTGGTTTTTCAACACTAACACAAGTGCGAAAAGTGTTTTTTCCACACTAATACAAGTGCAAAAGTGGTTTCCTGCACCAACACAAGTGCGAAAAGTGGTTTTTCAACACTAACACAAGTGCGAAAAGTGGTTTTTCAACACTATCACAAGTGCAAAAAGTGTTTTTTCCACACTAATACAAGTGCAAAAGTGGTTTCCTGCACCAACACAAGTGCGAAAAGTGGTTTTTCAACACTAACACAAGTGCGAAAAGTGGTTTTTCCACACTAATACAAGTGCAAAAGTGGTTTCCTGCACCAACACAAGTGCGAAAAGTGGTTTTTCAACACTAACACAAGTGCGAAAAGTGGTTTTTCAACACTATCACAAGTGCGAAAAGTGGTTTTTCAACAATATCACAAGTGCAAAAAGTGTTTTTTCCACACTAATACAAGTGCAAAAGTGGTTTCCTGCACTAACACAAGTGCGAAAAGTGGTTTTTCAACACTAACACAAGTGCGAAAAGTGTTTTTTCAACACTAACACAAGTGCGAAAAGTGGTTTTCCACACTAATACAAGTGCAAAAGTGGTTTCCTGCACCAACACAATTGCGAAAAGTGTTTTTTCAACACTAACACAAGTGCGAAAAGTGGGGGGGTTTATTTCAACACTATCACAAGTGCGAAAAGTGGTTTTTCAACACTAACACAAGTGCGAAAAGTGGTTTTTCCACACTAATACATGTGCAAAAGTGGTTTCCTGCACCAACACAAGTGCGAAATGTGGTTTTTCAACACTAACACAAGTGTGAAAAGTGGTTTTTCAACACTATCACAAGTGCAAAAAGTGGTTTTTCAACACTATCACAAGTGCGAAAAGTGGTTTTTCAACAATATAACAAGTGCAAAAAGTGTTTTTTCCCCACTAATACAAGTGCAAAAGTGGTTTCCTGCACCAACACAAGTGCGAAAAGTGGTTTTTCAACACTAACACAAGTGCGAAAAGTGGTTTTTCAACACCAACACAAGTGCGAAAAGTGGTTTTTTCCACACTAATACAAGTGCAAAAGTGGTTTCCTGCACCAACACAAGTGCGAAAAGTGGTTTTTCAACACTAACACAAGTGCGAAAAGTGGTTTTTCAACACTATCACAAGTGCGAAAAGTGGTTTTTCAACACTATCACAAGTGCAAAAAGTGTTTTTTCCACACTAATACAAGTGCAAAAGTGGTTTCCTGCAGTAACACAAGTGCGAAAAGTGGTTTTTCAACACTAACACAAGTGCGAAAAGTGTTTTTTCAACACTAACACAAGTGCGAAAAGTGGTTTTTCCACACTAATACAAGTGCAAAAGTGGTTTCCTGCACCAACACAAGTGCGAAAAGTGGTTTTTCAACACTAACACAAGTGCGAAAAGTGGTTTTTCAACACTATCACAAGTGCAAAAAGTGTTTTTTCCACACTAATACAAGTGCAAAAGTGGTTTCCTGCACCAACACAAGTGCGAAAAGTGGTTTTTCAACACTAACACAAGTGCGAAAAGTGTTTTTTCAACACTAACACAAGTGCGAAAAGTGTTTTTTCCACACTAGTACAAGTGCAAAAGTGGTTTCCTGCACCAACACAAGTGCGAAAAGTGGTTTTTCAACACTAACACAAGTGCGAAAAGTGGTTTTTCAACACTAACACAAGTGCGAAAAGTGGTTTTTCAACACTAACACAAGTGCGAAAAGTGGTTTTTCAACACTAACACAAGTGCGAAAAGTGGTTTTTCCACACTAATACAAGTGCAAAAGTGGTTTCCTGCACCAACACATGTCCGAAAAGAGGTTTTTCAACACTAACACAAGTGCGAAAAGTGGTTTTTCAACACTATCATAAGTGCAAAAAGTGTTTTTTCCACACTAATACAAGTGCAAAAGTGGTTTCCTGCACCAACACAAGTGCGAAATGTGGTTTTTCAACACTAACACAAGTGCGAAAAGTGGTTTTTCAACACTAACACAAGTGTGAAAAGTGGTTTTTCCACACTAATACAAGTGCAAAAGTGGTTTCCTGCACCAACACAAGTGCGAAAAGGGGTTTTTCAACACTAACACAAGTGCGAAAAGTGGTTTTTCAACACTAACACAAGTGCGAAAAGTGGTTTTTCAACACTAACACAAGTGCGAAAAGTGGTTTTTCAACACTAACACAAGTGCGAAAAGTGGTTTTTCCACACTAATACAAGTGCAAAAGTGGTTTCCTGCACCAACACAAGTGCAAAAAGTGGTTTTTCAACACTAACACAAGTGCGAAAAGTGGTTTTTCAACACTATCACAAGTGCAAAAAGTGTTTTTTCCACACTAATACAAGTGCAAAAGTGGTTTCCTGCACCAACACAAGTGCGAAAAGTGGTTTTTCAACACTAACACAAGTGCGAAAAGTGGTTTTTCAACACTAACACAAGTGCGAAAGTGTTTTTTCCACACTAATACAAGTGCAAAAGTGGTTTCCTGCACCAACACAAGTGCGAAAAGTGGTTTTTCAACACTAACACAAGTGCGAAAAGTGGTTTTTCAACACTAACACAAGTGCGAAAAGTGGTTTTTCAGCACTATCACAAGTGCAAAAAGTGTTTTTTCCACACTAATACAAGTGCAAAAGTGGTTTCCTGCACCAACACAAGTGTGAAAACTGGTTTTTCAACACTAACACAAGTGCGAAAAGTGGTTTTTCAACACTATCACAAGTGCAAAAAGTGTTTTTTCCACACTAATACAAGTGCAAAAGTGGTTTCCTGCACCAACACAAGTGCGAAAAGTGGTTTTTCAACACTAACACAAGTGCAAAAAGTGGTTTTTCAACACTAACACAAGTGCGAAAAGTGTTTTTTCCACACTAATACAAGTGCAAAAGTGGTTTCCTGCACCAAAACAAGTGCGAAAAGTGGTTTTTCAACACTAACACAAGTGCGAAAAGTGGTTTTTCAACACTAACACAAGTGCGAAAAGTGGTTTTTCAACACTAACACAAGTGCGAAAAGTGGTTTTTCCACACTAATACATGTGCAAAAGTGGTTTCCTGCACCAACACAAGTGCAAAAAGTGGTTTTTCAACACTAACACAAGTGCGAAAAGTGGTTTTTCAACACTACCACAAGTGCGAAAAGTGGTTTTTCAACACTATCACAAGTGCGAAAAGTGGTTTTTCAACAATATAACAAGTGCAAAAAGTGTTTTTTCCACACTAATACAAGTGCAAAAGTGGTTTCCTGCACCAACACAAGTGCGAAAAGTGGTTTTTCAACACTAACACAAGTGCGAAAAGTGGTTTTTCAACACTAACACAAGTGCGAAAAGTGGTTTTTCCACACTAATACAAGTGCAAAAGTGGTTCCCTGCACCAACACAAGTGCGAAAAGTGGTTTTTCAACACTAACACAAGTGCGAAAAGTGGTTTTTCAACACTATCACAAGTGCGAAAAGTGGTTTTTCAACACTATCACAAGTGCAAAAAGTGTTTTTTCCACACTAATACAAGTGCAAAAGTGGTTTCCTGCACCAACACAAGTGCGAAAAGTGGTTTTTCAACACTAACACAAGTGCGAAAAGTGGTTTTTCAACACTAGCACAAGTGCGAAAAGTGTTTTTTCCACACTAATACAAGTGCAAAAGTGGTTTCCTGCACCAACACAAGTGCGAAAAGTGGTTTTTCAACACTAACACAAGTGCGAAAAGTGGTTTTTCCACACTAATACAAGTGCAAAAGTGGTTTCCTGCACCAACACAAGTGCAGAAAGTGGTTTTTCAACACAAACACAAGTGTGAAAAGTGTTTTTTCCACAATAATTCAAGTGCAAAAGTGGTTTCCTGCACAAAAACAAGTGCGAAAAGTGGTTTTTCAACACTAACACAAGTGCGAAAAGTGGTTTTTCAACACTAACACAAGTGCGAAAAGTGGTTTTTCAACACTAACACAAGTGCGAAAAGTGGTTTTTCCACATTAATACAAGTGCGAAAAGTGGTTTTTCAACACTAACACAAGTTCGAAAAGTGGTTTTTCAACACTATCACAAGTGCGAAAAGTGTTTTTTCCACACTAAAACAAGTGCAAAAGTGGTTTCCTGCACCAACACAAGTGCGAAAAGTGGTTTTTCAACACTAACACAAGTGCGAAAAGTTGTTTTTCAACACTAACACAAGTGCGAAAAGTGGTTTTTCAACACTAACACAAGTGCGAAAAGTGGTTTTTCCACACTAATACAAGTGCAAAAGTGGTTTCCTGCACCAACACAAGTGCGAAAAGTGGTTTTTCAACACTAACACAAGTGCGAAAAGTGGTTTTTCAACACTAAAACAAGTGCAAAAAGTGGTTTTTCCACACTAATACAAGTGCAAAAGCGGTTTTCTGCACAAACACAAGTGCAAAAAGTGGTTTTTCAACACTAACACAAGTGCGAAAAGTGGTTTCCTGCACCAACACAAGTGCGAAAAGGGGTTTTTCAACACTAACACAAGTGCGAAAAGTGGTTTTTCCACACTAATACAAGTGCAAAAGTGGTTTCCTGCACCAACACAAGTGCGAAAAGGGGTTTTTCAACACTAACACAAGTGCGAAAAGTGGTTTTTCAACACGATCACAAGTGCAAAAAGTGGTTTTTCCACACTAATACAAGTGCCAAAGTGGTTTCCTGTACCAACACAAGTGCGAAAAGTGGTTTTTCAACACTAACACAAGTGCGAAAAGTGTTTTTTCCACACTAATACAAGTGCAAAAGTGGTTTCCTGCACCAACACAAGTGCGAAAAGTGGTTTTTCAACACTAACACAAGTGCGAAAAGTGGTTTTTCAACACTATCACAAGTGCGAAAAGTGGTTTTTCAACACTATCACAAGTGCAAAAAGTGTTTTTTCCACACTAATACAAGTGCAAAAGTGGTTTCCTGCAGTAACACAAGTGCGAAAAGTGGTTTTTCAACACTAACACAAGTGCGAAAAGTGTTTTTTCAACACTAACACAAGTGCGAAAAGTGGTTTTTCCACACTAATACAAGTGCAAAAGTGGTTTCCTGCACCAACACAAGTGCGAAAAGTGGTTTTTCAACACTAACACAAGTGCGAAAAGTGGTTTTTCAACACTATCACAAGTGCAAAAAGTGTTTTTTCCACACTAATACAAGTGCAAAAGTGGTTTCCTGCACCAACACAAGTGCGAAAAGTGGTTTTTCAACACTAACACAAGTGCGAAAAGTGTTTTTTCAACACTAACACAAGTGCGAAAAGTGTTTTTTCCACACTAGTACAAGTGCAAAAGTGGTTTCCTGCACCAACACAAGTGCGAAAAGTGGTTTTTCAACACTAACACAAGTGCGAAAAGTGGTTTTTCAACACTAACACAAGTGCGAAAAGTGGTTTTTCAACACTAACACAAGTGCGAAAAGTGGTTTTTCAACACTAACACAAGTGCGAAAAGTGGTTTTTCCACACTAATACAAGTGCAAAAGTGGTTTCCTGCACCAACACATGACCGAAAAGAGGTTTTTCAACACTAACACAAGTGCGAAAAGTGGTTTTTCAACACTATCATAAGTGCAAAAAGTGTTTTTTTCCACACTAATACAAGTGCAAAAGTGGTTTCCTGCACCAACACAAGTGCGAAATGTGGTTTTTCAACACTAACACAAGTGCGAAAAGTGGTTTTTCAACACTAACACAAGTGCGAAAAGTGGTTTTTCCACACTAATACAAGTGCAAAAGTGGTTTCCTGCACCAACACAAGTGCGAAAAGGGGTTTTTCAACACTAACACAAGTGCGAAAAGTGGTTTTTCAACACTAACACAAGTGCGAAAAGTGGTTTTTCAACACTAACACAAGTGCGAAAAGTGGTTTTTCAACACTAACACAAGTGCGAAAAGTGGTTTTTCCACACTAATACAAGTGCAAAAGTGGTTTCCTGCACCAACACAAGTGCAAAAAGGGTGGTTTTTCAACACTAACACAAGTGCGAAAAGTGGTTTTTCAACACTATCACAAGTGCAAAAAGTGTTTTTTCCACACTAATACAAGTGCAAAAGTGGTTTCCTGCACCAACACAAGTGCGAAAAGTGGTTTTTCAACACTAACACAAGTGCGAAAAGTGATTTTTCAACACTAACACAAGTGCGAAAGTGTTTTTTCCACACTAATACAAGTGCAAAAGTGGTTTCCTGCACCAACACAAGTGCGAAAAGTGGTTTTTCAACACTAACACAAGTGCGAAAAGTGGTTTTTCAACACTAACACAAGTGCGAAAAGTGGTTTTTCAGCACTATCACAAGTGCAAAAAGTGTTTTTTCCACACTAATACAAGTGCAAAAGTGGTTTCCTGCACCAACACAAGTGTGAAAAGTGGTTTTTCAACACTAACACAAGTGCGAAAAGTGGTTTTTCAACACTATCACAAGTGCAAAAAGTGTTTTTTCCACACTAATACAAGTGCAAAAGTGGTTTCCTGCACCAACACAAGTGCGAAAAGTGGTTTTTCAACACTAACACAAGTGCAAAAAGTGGTTTTTCAACACTAACACAAGTGCGAAAAGTGTTTTTTCCACACTAATACAAGTGCAAAAGTGGTTTCCTGCACCAAAACAAGTGCGAAAAGTGGTTTTTCAACACTAACACAAGTGCGAAAAGTGGTTTTTCAACACTAACACAAGTGCGAAAAGTGGTTTTTCAACACTAACACAAGTGCGAAAAGTGGTTTTTCCACACTAATACATGTGCAAAAGTGGTTTCCTGCACCAACACAAGTGCAAAAAGTGGTTTTTCAACACTAACACAAGTGCGAAAAGTGGTTTTTCAACACTACCACAAGTGCGAAAAGTGGTTTTCAACACTATCACAAGTGCGAAAAGTGGTTTTTCAACAATATAACAAGTGCAAAAAGTGTTTTTTCCACACTAATACAAGTGCAAAAGTGGTTTCCTGCACCAACACAAGTGCGAAAAGTGGTTTTTCAACACTAACACAAGTGCGAAAAGTGGTTTTTCAACACTAACACAAGTGCGAAAAGTGGTTTTTCCACACTAATACAAGTGCAAAAGTGGTTTCCTGCACCAACACAAGTGCGAAAAGTGGTTTTTCAACACTAACACAAGTGCGAAAAGTGGTTTTTCAACACTATCACAAGTGCGAAAAGTGGTTTTTCAACACTATCACAAGTGCAAAAAGTGTTTTTTCCACACTAATACAAGTGCAAAAGTGGTTTCCTGCACCAACACAAGTGCGAAAAGTGGTTTTTCAACACTAACACAAGTGCGAAAAGTGGTTTTTCAACACTAGCACAAGTGCGAAAAGTGTTTTTTCCACACTAATACAAGTGCAAAAGTGGTTTCCTGCACCAACACAAGTGCGAAAAGTGGTTTTTCAACACTAACACAAGTGCGAAAAGTGGTTTTTCCACACTAATACAAGTGCAAAAGTGGTTTCCTGCACCAACACAAGTGCGAAAAGTGGTTTTTCAACACTAACACAAGTGCAGAAAGTGGTTTTTCAACACAAACACAAGTGTGAAAAGTGTTTTTTCCACAATAATTCAAGTGCAAAAGTGGTTTCCTGCACAAAAACAAGTGCGAAAAGTGGTTTTTCAACACTAACACAAGTGCGAAAAGTGGTTTTTCAACACTAACACAAGTGCGAAAAGTGGTTTTTCAACACTAACACAAGTGCGAAAAGTGGTTTTTCCACATTAATACAAGTGCAAAAGTGGTTTCCTGCACCAACACAAGTGCGAAAAGTGGTTTTTCAACACTAACACAAGTGCGAAAAGTGGTTTTTCAACACTATCACAAGTGCGAAAAGTGTTTTTTCCACACTAATACAAGTGCAAAAGTGGTTTCCTGCACCAACACAAGTGCGAAAAGTGGTTTTTCAACACTAACACAAGTGCGAAAAGTTGTTTTTCAACACTAACACAAGTGCGAAAAGTGGTTTTTCAACACTAACACAAGTGCGAAAAGTGGTTTTTCCACACTAATACAAGTGCAAAAGTGGTTTCCTGCACCAACACAAGTGCGAAAAGTGGTTTTTCAACACTAACACAAGTGCGAAAAGTGGTTTTTCAACACTAAAACAAGTGCAAAAAGTGGTTTTTCCACACTAATACATGTGCAAAAGCGGTTTTCTGCACAAACACAAGTGCAAAAAGTGGTTTTTCAACACTAACACAAGTGCGAAAAGTGGTTTTTCAACACTATCACAAGTGCAAAAAGTGGTTTTTCAACACTATCACAAGTGCGAAAAGTGGTTTTTCAACACTAGCACAAGTGCGAAAAGTGTTTTTTCCACACTAATACAAGTGCGAAATGTGGTTTTTCAACACTAACACAAGTGCGAAAAGTGGTTTTTCAACACTAACACAAGTGCGAAAAGTGGTTTTTCCACACTAATACAAGTGCAAAAGTGGTTTCCTGCACCAACACAAGTGCGAAAAGGGGTTTTTCAACACTAACACAAGTGCGAAAAGTGGTTTTTCAACACGATCACAAGTGCAAAAAGTGGTTTTTCCACACTAATACAAGTGCCAAAGTGGTTTCCTGTACCAACACAAGTGCGAAAAGTGGTTTTTCAACACTAACACAAGTGCGAAAAGTGTTTTTTCCACACTAATACAAGTGCAAAAGTGGTTTCCTGCACCAACACAAGTGCGAAAAGTGGTTTTTCAACACTAACACAAGTGCGAAAAGTGTTTTTTCAACACTAACACAAGTGCGAAAAATGGTTTTTCAACACTAACACAAGTGCGAAAAGTGGTTTTTCCACACTAATACAAGTTCAAAAGTGGTTTCCTGCACCAACACAAGTGCGAAAAGTGGTTTTTCAACACTAACACAAGTGCGAAAAGTGGTTTTTCAACACTATCACAAGTGCAAAAAGTGTTTTTTCCACACTAATACAAGTGCAAAAGTGGTTTCCTACACCAACACAAGTGCGAAAAGTGGTTTTTCAACACTAACACAAGTGCGAAAAGTGGTTTTTCAACACTAACACAAGTGCGAAAAGTGTTTTTTCCACACTAATACAAGTGCAAAAGTGGTTTCGTGCACCAACACAAGTGCGAAAAGTGGTTTTTCAACACTAACACAAGTGCGAAAAGTGGTTTTTCCACACTAATACAAGTGCAAAAGTGGTTTCCTGCACCAACACAAGTGCGAAAAGTGGTTTTTCAACACTAACACAAGTGCGAAAAGTGGTTTTTCAACACTATCACAAGTGCGAAAGTGTTTTTTCCACACTAATACAAGTGCGAAAAGTGGTTTTTCAACACTATCACAAGTTCAAAAAGTGTTTTTTCCACACTAATACAAGTGCAAAAGTGGTTTCCTGCACCAACACAAGTGCGAAAAGTGGTTTTTCAACACTAACACAAGTGCGAAAAGTGGTTTTTCAACACTAACACAAGTGCGAAAGTGTTTTTTCCACACTAATACAAGTGCAAAAGTGGTTTCCTGCACCAACACAAGTGCGAAAAGTGGTTTTTCAACACTAACACAAGTGCGAAAAGTGGTTTTTCAACACTAACACAAGTGCGAAAAGTGGTTTTTCAACACTAACACAAGTGCGAAAAGTGTTTTTTCCACACTAATACAAGTGCAAAAGTGGTTTCCTGCACCAACACAAGTGCGAAAAGTGGTTTTTCAACACTAACACAAGTGCGAAAAGTGGTTTTTCAACACTATCACAAGTGCAAAAAGTGTTTTTTCCACACTAATACAAGTGCAAAAGTGGTTTCCTGCACCAACACAAGTGCGAAAAGTGGTTTTTCAACACTAACACAAGTGCGAAAAGTGGTTTTTCAACACTAAAACAAGTGCGAAAAGTGGTTTTTCCACACTAATACAAGTGCAAAAGTGGTTTCCTGCACCAACACAAGTGCGAAAAGTGGTTTTTAAACACTAACACAAGTGCGAAAAGTGGTTTTTCAACACTATCACAAGTGCAAAAAGTGTTTTTTCCACACTAATACAAGTGCAAAAGTGGTTTCCTGCACCAACACAAGTGCGAAAAGTGGTTTTTCAACAATAACACAAGTGCAAAAAGTGGTTTTTCAACACTAACACAAGTGCGAAAAGTGTTTTTTCCACACTAATACAAGTGCAAAAGTGGTTTCCTGCACCAAAACAAGTGCGAAAAGTGGTTTTTCAACACTAACACAAGTGCGAAAAGTGGTTTTTCAACACTAACACAAGTGCGAAAAGTGGTTTTTCAACACTATCACAAGTGCGAAAAGTGGTTTTTCCACACTAATACATGTGCAAAAGTGGTTTGCTGCACCAACACAAGTGCGAAAAGTGGTTTTTCAACACTAACACAAGTGCGAAAAGTGGTTTTTCAACATTATCACAAGTGCAAAAAGTGTTTTTTCCACACTAATACAAGTGCAAAAGTGGTTTCCTGCACCAACACAAGTGCAAAAGTGGTTTCCTGCACCAACACAAGTGCGAAAAGTGGTTTTTCAACACTAACACAAGTGCGAAAAGTGGTTTTTCAACACTAACACAAGTGCGAAAAGTGGTTTTTCAACACTATCACAAGTGCGAAAAGTGGTTTTTCCACACTAATACATGTGCAAAAGTGGTTTGCTGCACCAACACAAGTGCGAAAAGTGGTTTTTCAACACTAACACAAGTGCGAAAAGTGGTTTTTCAACACTATCACAAGTGTGAAAAGTGGTTTTTCAACACTATCACAAGTGCGAAAAGTGGTTTTTCAACAATATAACAAGTGCAAAAAGTGTTTTTTCCACACTAATACAAGTGCAAAAGTGGTTTCCTGCAGCAACACAAGTGCGAAAAGTGGTTTTTCAACACTAACACAAGTGCGAAAAGTGGTTTTTCAACACTAACACAAGTGCGAAAAGTGGTTTTTCCACACTAATACAAGTGCAAAAGTGGTTTCCTGCACCAACACAAGTGCGAAAAGTGGTTTTTCAACACTAACACAAGTGCGAAAAGTGGTTTTTCAACACTATCACAAGTGCGAAAAGTGGTTTTTCAACACTATCCCAAGTGCAAAAAGTGTTTTTTCCACACTAATACAAGGGCAAAAGTGGTTTCCTGCACTAACACAAGTGCGAAAAGTGGTTTTTCAACACTAACACAAGTGCGAAAAGTGGTTTTTCAACACTAACACAAGTGCGAAAAGTGGTTTTTCCACACTAATACAAGTGCAAAAGTGGTTTCCTGCACCAACACAAGTGCGAAAAGTGGTTTTTCAACACTAACACAAGTGCGAAAAGTGTTTTATCCACACTAATACAAGTGCAAAAGTGGTTTCCTGCACCAACACAAGTGCGAAAAGTCGTTTTTCAACACTAACACAAGTGTGAAAAGTGTTTTTTCCACACTAGTACAAGTGCAAAAGTGGTTTCCTGCACCAACACAAGTGCGAAAAGTGGTTTTTCAACACTAACACAAGTGCGAAAAGTGGTTTTTCAACACTAACACAAGTGCGAAAAGTGGTTTTTCAACACTAACACAAGTGCGAAAAGTGGTTTTTCCACACTAATACATGTGCAAAAGTGGTTTCCTACACCAACACAAGTGCGAAAAGTGGTTTTTCAACACTAACACAAGTGCGAAAAGTGGTTTTTCAACACTATCACAAGTGCGAAAAGTGGTTTTTCAACACTATCACAAGTGCGAAAAGTGGTTTTTCAACAATATAACAAGTGCAAAAAGTGTTTTTTCCACACTAATACAAGTGCAAAAGTGGTTTCCTGCACCAACACAAGTGCGAAAAGTGGTTTTTCAACACTAACACAAGTGCAAAAAGTGGTTTTCAACACTAACACAAGTGCGAAAAGTGGTTTTTCCACACTAATACAAGTGCAAAAGTGGTTTCCTGCACCAACACAAGTGCGAAAAGTGGTTTTTCAACACTAACACAAGTGCGAAAAGTGGTTTTTCAACACTAACACAAGTGCGAAAAGTGGTTTTTCAACACTAACACAAGTGCGAAAAGTGGTTTTTCCACACTAATACATGTGCAAAAGTGGTTTCCTGCACCAACACAAGTGCGAAAAGTGGTTTTTCAACACTAACACAAGTGCGAAAAGTGGTTTTTCAACACTAACACAAGTGCGAAAAGTGGTTTTTCAACACTAACACAAGTGCGAAAAGTGGTTTTTCAGCACTATCACAAGTGCAAAAAGTGTTTTTTCCACACTATTACAAGTGCAAAAGTGGTTTCCTGCACCAACACAAGTGTGAAAAGTGGTTTTTCAACACTAACACAAGTGCGAAAAGTGGTTTTTCAACACTATCACAAGTGCAAAAAGTGTTTTTTCCACACTAATACAAGTGCAAAAGTGGTTTCCTGCACCAACACAAGTGCGAAAAGTGGTTTTTCAACACTAACACAAGTGCAAAAAGTGGTTTTTCAACACTAACACAAGTGCGAAAAGTGTTTTTTCCACACTAATACAAGTGCAAAAGTCGGTTTCCTGCACCAAAACAAGTGCGAAAAGTGGTTTTTCAACACTAACACAAGTGCGAAAAGTGGTTTTTCAACACTAACACAAGTGCGAAAAGTGGTTTTTCAACACTAACACAAGTGCGAAAAAGTGTTTTTCAACACTAACACAAGTGCGAAAAGTGGTTTTTCCACACTAATACAAGTGCAAAAGTGGTTTCCTGCACCAACACAAGTGCGAAAAGTGGTTTTTCAACACTAACACAAGTGCGAAAAGTGGTTTTTCAACACTAAAACAAGTGCAAAAAGTGGTTTTTCCACACTAATACAAGTGCAAAAGCGGTTTTCTGCACAAACACAAGTGCAAAAAGTGGTTTTTCAACACTAACACAAGTGCGAAAAGTGGTTTTTCAACACTATCACAAGTGCAAAAAGTGGTTTTTCAACACTATCACAAGTGCAAAAGTGGTTTCCTGCACCAACACAAGTGCGAAAAGTGGTTTTTCAACACTAACACAAGTGCGAAAAGTGGTTTTTCAACACTAACACAAGTGCGAAAAGTGTTTTTTCAACACTAACACAAGTGCGAAAAGTGGTTTTTCCACACTAATACAAGTGCGAAAAGTTGTTTTTCAACACTAACACAAGTGCGAAAAGTGGTTTTTCAACACTAACACAAGTGCGAAAAGTGGTTTTCCACACTAATACAAGTGCAAAAGTGGTTTCCTGCACCAACACAAGTGCGAAAAGTGGTTTTTCAACACTAACACAAGTGCGAAAAGTGGTTTTTCAACACTAAAACAAGTGCAAAAAGTGGTTTTTCAACACTATCACAAGTGCGAAAAGTTGTTTTTCAACACTAACACAAGTGCGAAAAGTGGTTTTTCAACACTAACACAAGTGCGAAAAGTGGTTTTTCCACACTAATACAAGTGCAAAAGTGGTTTCCTGCACCAACACAAGTGCGAAAAGTGGTTTTTCAACACTAACACAAGTGCGAAAAGTGGTTTTTCAACACTAAAACAAGTGCAAAAAGTGGTTTTTCCACACTAATACAAGTGCAAAAGCGGTTTTCTGCACAAACACAAGTGCAAAAAGTGGTTTTTCAACACTAACACAAGTGCGAAAAGTGGTTTTTCAACACTATCACAAGTGCAAAAAGTGGTTTTTCAACACTATCACAAGTGCAAAAGTGGTTTCCTGCACCAACACAAGTGCGAAAAGTGGTTTTTCAACACTAACACAAGTGCGAAAAGTGGTTTTTCAACACTAGCACAAGTGCGAAAAGTGTTTTTTCCACACTAATACAAGTGCGAAATGTGGTTTTTCAACACTAACACAAGTGCGAAAAGTGGTTTTTCCACACTAATACAAGTGCAAAAGTGGTTTCCTGCACCAACACAAGTGCGAAAAGGGGTTTTTCAACACTAACACAAGTGCGAAAAGTGGTTTTTCCACACTAATACAAGTGCAAAAGTGGTTTCCTGCACCAACACAAGTGCGAAAAGGGGTTTTTCAACACTAACACAAGTGCGAAAAGTGGTTTTTCAACACGATCACAAGTGCAAAAAGTGGTTTTTCCACACTAATACAAGTGCCAAAGTGGTTTCCTGTACCAACACAAGTGCGAAAAGTGGTTTTTCAACACTAACACAAGTGCGAAAAGTGTTTTTTCCACACTAATACAAGTGCAAAAGTGGTTTCCTGCACCAACACAAGTGCGAAAAGTGGTTTTTCAACACTAACACAAGTGCGAAAAGTGGTTTTTCAACACTATCACAAGTGCGAAAAGTGGTTTTTCAACACTATCACAAGTGCAAAAAGTGTTTTTTCCACACTAATACAAGTGCAAAAGTGGTTTCCTGCAGTAACACAAGTGCGAAAAGTGGTTTTTCAACACTAACACAAGTGCGAAAAGTGTTTTTTCAACACTAACACAAGTGCGAAAAGTGGTTTTTCCACACTAATACAAGTGCAAAAGTGGTTTCCTGCACCAACACAAGTGCGAAAAGTGGTTTTTCAACACTAACACAAGTGCGAAAAGTGGTTTTTCAACACTATCACAAGTGCAAAAAGTGTTTTTTCCACACTAATACAAGTGCAAAAGTGGTTTCCTGCACCAACACAAGTGCGAAAAGTGGTTTTTCAACACTAACACAAGTGCGAAAAGTGTTTTTTCAACACTAACACAAGTGCGAAAAGTGTTTTTTCCACACTAGCACAAGTGCAAAAGTGGTTTCCTGCACCAACACAAGTGCGAAAAGTGGTTTTTCAACACTAACACAAGTGCGAAAAGTGGTTTTTCAACACTAACACAAGTGCGAAAAGTGGTTTTTCAACACTAACACAAGTGCGAAAAGTGGTTTTTCAACAATATAACAAGTGCAAAAAGTGTTTTTTCCACACTAATACAAGTGCAAAAGTGGTTTCCTGCACCAACACAAGTGCGAAAAGTGGTTTTTCAACACTAACACAAGTGCGAAAAGTGGTTTTTCAACACTAACACAAGTGCGAAAAGTGGTTTTTCCACACTAATACAAGTGCAAAAGTGGTTTCCTGCACCAACACAAGTGCGAAAAGTGGTTTTTCAACACCAAAACAAGTGCGAAAAGTGGTTTTTCAACACTAACACAAGTGCAAAAGTGGTTTCCTGCACCAACACAAGTGCGAAAAGTGGTTTTTCAACACTAACACAAGTGCGAAAAGTGTTTTTTCCACACTAATACAAGTGCAAAAGTGGTTTCCTGCACCAACACAAGTGCGAAAAGTGGTTTTTCAACACTAACACAAGTGCGAAAAGTGGTTTTTCAACACTAACACAAGTGCGAAAAGTGTTTTTTCCACACTAGTACAAGTGCAAAAGTGGTTTCCTGCACCAACACAAGTGCGAAAAGTGGTTTTTCAACACTAACACAAGTGCGAAAAGTGGTTTTTCAACACTAACACAAGTGCGAAAAGTGGTTTTTCAACACTAACACAAGTGCGAAAAGTGGTTTTTCCACACTAATACAAGTGCAAAAGTGGTTTCCTGCACCAACACAAGTGTGAAAAGTGTTTTTTCAACACTAACACAAGTGCGAAAAGTGGTTTTTCAACACTATCACAAGTGCAAAAAGTGTTTTTTCCACACTAATACAAGTGCAAAAGTGGTTTCCTGCACCAACACAAGTGCGAAAAGTGGTTTTTCAACACTAACACAAGTGCAAAAAGTGGTTTTTCAACACTAACACAAGTGCGAAAAGTGTTTTTTCCACACTAATACAAGTGCAAAAGTGGTTTCCTGCACCAACACAAGTGCGAAAAGTGGTTTTTCTACACTAACACAAGTGCGAAAAGTGGTTTTTCAACACTAACACAAGTGCGAAAAGTGGTTTATCAACACTAACACAAGTGCGAAAAGTGGTTTTTCCACACTAACACATGTGCAAAAGTGGTTTCCTGCACCAACACAAGTGCGAAAAGTGGTTTTTCAACACTAACACAAGTGCGAAAAGTGGTTTTTCAACACTATCACAAGTGCGAAAAGTGGTTTTTCAACACTATCACAAGTGCGAAAAGTGGTTTTTCAACAATATAACAAGTGCAAAAAGTGTTTTTTCCACACTAATACAAGTGCAAAAGTGGTTTCCTGCACCAACACAAGTGCGAAAAGTGGTTTTTCAACACTAACACAAGTGCGAAAAGTGGTTTTTCAACACTATCACAAGTGCGAAAAGTGGTTTTTCAACACTATCACAAGTGCAAAAAGTGTTTTTTCCACACTAATACAAGTGCAAAAGTGGTTTCCTGCACTAACACAAGTGCGAAAAGTGTTTTTTCAACACTAACACAAGTGCGAAAAGTGGTTTTTCCACACTAATACAAGTGCAAAAGTGGTTTCCTGCACCAACACAAGTGCGAAAAGTGGTTTTTCAACACTAACACAAGTGCGAAAAGTGGTTTTTCAACACTATCACAAGTGCAAAAAGTGTTTTTTCCACACTAATACAAGTGCAAAAGTGGTTTCCTGCACCAACACAAGTGCGAAAAGTGTTTTTTCAACACTAACACAAGTGCGAAAAGTGGTTTTTCAACACTAACACAAGTGCGAAAAGTGTTTTTTCCACACTAATACAAGTGCAAAAGTGGTTTCCTGCACCAACACAAGTGCGAAAAGTGGTTTTTCAACACTAACACAAGTGCGAAAAGTGGTTTTTCAACACTATCACAAGTGCAAAAAGTGTTTTTTCCACACTAATACAAGTGCAAAAGTGGTTTCCTGCACCAACACAAGTGCGAAAAGTGGTTTTTCAACACTAACACAAGTGCGAAAAGTGGTTTTTCAACACTAACACAAGTGCGAAAAGTGGTTTTTCCACACTAATACAAGTGCAAAAGTGGTTTCCTGCACCAACACAAGTGCGAAAGGTGGTTTTTCAACACTAACACAAGTGCGAAAAGTGGTTTTTCAACACTATCACAAGTGCAAAAAGTGTTTTTTCCACACTAATACAAGTGCAAAAGTGGTTTCGTGCACCAACACAAGTGCGAAAAGTGGTTTTTCAACACTAACACAAGTGCAAAAAGTGGTTTTTCAACACTAACACAAGTGCGAAAAGTGTTTTTTCCACACTAATACAAGTGCAAAAGTGGTTTCCTGCACCAAAACAAGTCCGAAAAGTGGTTTTTCAACACGAACACAAGTGCGAAAAGTGGTTTTTCAACACTAACACAAGTGCGAAAAGTGGTTTTTCAACACTATCACAAGTGCGAAAAGTGGTTTTTCCACACTAATACATGTGCAAAAGTGGTTTGCTGCACCAACACAAGTGCGAAAAGTGGTTTTTCAACACTAACACAAGTGCGAAAAGTGGTTTTTCAACACTATCACAAGTGTGAAAAGTGGTTTTTCAACACTATCACAAGTGCGAAAAGTGGTTTTTCAACAATATAACAAGTGCAAAAAGTGTTTTTTCCACACTAATACAAGTGCAAAAGTGGTTTCCTGCACCAACACAAGTGCGAAAAGTGGTTTTTCAACACTAACACAAGTGCGAAAAGTGGTTTTTCAACACTAACACAAGTGAGAAAAGTGGTTTTTCCACACTAATACAAGTGCAAAAGTGGTTTCCTGCACCAACACAAGTGCGAAAAGTGGTTTTTCAACACTAACACAAGTGCGAAAAGTGGTTTTTCAACACTATCACAAGTGCGAAAAGTGGTTTTTCAACACTATCACAAGTGCAAAAAGTGTTTTTTCCACACTAATACAAGTGCAAAAGTGGTTTCCTGCACCAACACAAGTGCGAAAAGTGGTTTTTCAACACTAGCACAAGTGCGAAAAGTGTTTTTTCCACACTAATACAAGTGCAAAAGTGGTTTCCTGCACCAACACAAGTGCGAAAAGTGGTTTTTCAACACTAACACAAGTGCGAAAAGTGGTTTTTCCACACTAATACAAGTGCAAAAGTGGTTTCCTGCACCAACACAAGTGCGAAAAGTGGTTTTTCAACACTAACACAAGTGTAGAAAGTGGGTTTTCAACACAAACGCAAGTGTGAAAAGTGTTTTTTCCACAATAATTCAAGTGCAAAAGTGGTTTCCTGCACAAAAACAAGTGTGAAAAGTGGTTTTTCAACACTAACACAAGTGCGAAAAGTGGTTTTTCAACACTAACACAAGTGCGAAAAGTGGTTTTTCCACATTAATACAAGTGCAAAAGTGGTTTCCTGCACCAACACAAGTGCGAAAAGTGGTTTTTCAACACTAACACAAGTGCGAAAAGTGGTTTTTCAACACTATCACAAGTGCGAAAAGTGGTTTTTCCACACTAATACAAGTGCAAAAGCGGTTTTCTGCACAAACACAAGTGCAAAAAGTGGTTTTTCAACACTAACACAAGTGCGAAAAGTGGTTTTTCAACACTATCACAAGTGCAAAAAGTGTTTTTTCCACACTAATACAAGTGCAAAAGTGGTTTCCTGCACCAACACAAGTGCGAAAAGTGGTTTTTCAACACTAACACAAGTGCGAAAAGTGGTTTTTCAACACTAGCACAAGTGCGAAAAGTGTTTTTTCCACACTAATACAAGTGCGAAATGTGGTTTTTCAACACTAACACAAGTGCGAAAAGTGGTTTTTCCACACTAATACAAGTGCAAAAGTGGTTTCCTGCACCAACACAAGTGCGAAAAGGGGTTTTTCAACACTAACACAAGTGCGAAAAGTGGTTTTTCAACACGATCACAAGTGCAAAAAGTGGTTTTTCCACACTAATACAAGTGCAAAAGTGGTTTCCTGCACCAACACAAGTGCGAAAAGGGGTTTTTCAACACTAACACAAGTGCGAAAAGTGGTTTTTCAACACGATCACAAGTGCAAAAAGTGGTTTTTGCACACTAATACAAGTGCCAAAGTGGTTTCCTGTACCAACACAAGTGCGAAAAGTGGTTTTTCAACACTAACACAAGTGCGAAAAGTGTTTTTTCCACACTAATACAAGTGCAAAAGTGGTTTCCTGCACCAACACAAGTGCGAAAAGTGGTTTTTCAACACTAACACAAGTGCGAAAAGTGGTTTTTCAACACTAACACAAGTGCGAAAAATGGTTTTTCAACACTAACACAAGTGCGAAAAGTGGTTTTTCCACACTAATACAAGTTCAAAAGTGGTTTCCTGCACCAACACAAGTGCGAAAAGTGGTTTTTCAACACTAACACAAGTGCGAAAAGTGGTTTTTCAACACTATCACAAGTGCAAAAAGTGTTTTTTCCACACTAATACAAGTGCAAAAGTGGTTTCCTGCACCAACACAAGTGCGAAAAGTGGTTTTTCAACACTAACACAAGTGCAAAAAGTCGTTTTTCAACACTAACACAAGTGCGAAAAGTGTTTTTTCCACACTAATACAAGTGCAAAAGTGGTTTCCTGCACCAAAACAAGTGCGAAAAGTGGTTTTTCAACACTAACACAAGTGCGAAAAGTGGTTTTTCAACACTAACACAAGTGCGAAAAGTGGTTTTTCAACACTATCACAAGTGCGAAAAGTGGTTTTTCCACACTAATACATGTGCAAAAGTGGTTTGCTGCACCAACACAAGTGCAAAAAGTGGTTTTTCAACACTAACACAAGTGCGAAAAGTGGTTTTTCAACACTATCACAAGTGTGAAAAGTGGTTTTTCAACACTATCACAAGTGCGAAAAGTGGTTTTTCAACAATATAACAAGTGCAAAAAGTGTTTTTTCCACACTAATACAAGTGCAAAAGTGGTTTCCTGCACCAACACAAGTGCGAAAAGTGGTTTTTCAACACTAACACAAGTGCGAAAAGTGGTTTTTCAACACTAACACAAGTGCGAAAAGTGGTTTTTCCACACTAATACAAGTGCAAAAGTGGTTTCCTGCACCAACACAAGTGCGAAAAGTGGTTTTTCAACACCAAAACAAGTGCGAAAAGTGGTTTTTCAACACTAACACAAGTGCGAAAAGTGTTTTTTCCACACTAATACAAGTGCAAAAGTGGTTTCCTGCACCAACACAAGTGCGAAAAGTGGTTTTTCAACACTAACACAAGTGCGAAAAGTGTTTTTTCCACACTAGTACAAGTGCAAAAGTGGTTTCCTGCACCAACACAAGTGCGAAAAGTGGTTTTTCAACACTAACACAAGTGCAAAAAGTGGTTTTTCAACACTAACACAAGGGCAAAAAGTGTTTTTTCCACACTAATACAAGTGCAAAAGTGGTTTCCTGCACCAAAACAAGTGCAAAAAGTGGTTTTTCTACACTAACACAAGTGCGAAAAGTGGTTTTTCAACACTAACACAAGTGCGAAAAGTGGTTTATCAACACTAACACAAGTGCGAAAAGTGGTTTTTCCACACTAATACATGTGCAAAAGTGGTTTCCTGCACCAACACAAGTGCGAAAAGTGGTTTTTCAACACTAACACAAGTGCGAAAAGTGGTTTTTCAACACTATCACAAGTGCGAAAAGTGGTTTTTCAACACTATCACAAGTGCGAAAGTGGTTTTTCAACACTATCACAAGTGCGAAAAGTGGTTTTTCAACAATATAACAAGTGCAAAAAGTGTTTTTTCCACACTAATACAAGTGCAAAAGTGGTTTCCTGCACCAACACAAGTGCGAAAAGTGGTTTTTCAACACTAACACAAGTGCAAAAAGTGGTTTTTCAACACTAACACAAGTGCGACAAGTGGTTTTTCCACACTAATACAAGTGCAAAAGTGGTTTCCTGCACCAACACAAGTGCGAAAAGTGGTTTTTCAACACTAACACAAGTGCGAAAAGTGGTTTTTCAACACTATCACAAGTGCGAAAAGTGGTTTTTCAACACTATCACAAGTGCAAAAAGTGTTTTTTCCACACTAATACAAGTGCAAAAGTGGTTTCCTGCACTAACACAAGTGCGAAAAGTGTTTTTTCAACACTAACACAAGTGCGAAAAGTGGTTTTTCCACACTAATACAAGTGCAAAAGTGGTTTCCTGCACCAACACAAGTGCGAAAAGTGGTTTTTCAACACTAACACAAGTGCGAAAAGTGGTTTTTCAACACTATCACAAGTGCAAAAAGTGTTTTTTCCACACTAATACAAGTGCAAAAGTGGTTTCCTGCACCAACACAAGTGCGAAAAGTGTTTTTTCAACACTAACAAGTGCGAAAAGTGGTTTTTCAACACTAACACAAGTGCGAAAAGTGTTTTTTCCACACTAATACAAGTGCAAAAGTGGTTTCCTGCATCACCCCTCCCCTCCAAATCTTGGAGATCTCGCGAGATCTTGGAGACGGCGGCAGGGATTTTCGAAGCTCCACACGGTCTCCACGTTTTTCGAAGTTAAGTCTGTTCACAATTGTATTTTGTCGAAACTGTATTTATCTTTCGGTGTGTGAAGTTATTGTGTGCAACTTTGGTTGTTTCTCGGTGTTTATCTTTCATAAATTGATCGTCTGTTTGCCGTGTCGTGTCTTGAGGCCTTGTACAGTGTGCACTGTACAACCTTGAGGCTTTGTTTTTCTCTCAGCGGTCCGTCTTTTGTGATCCAATAACTTTCGTTCTCTGTATTCCCAGTCTTTTCACCCATAGCCTACTTCCTTGTGTAAATCTCAACTCAAAAAAAAAAAAAAAAAAAAAAAAATTTCCCTTCTCTGTTATCATTCGTTTATTCATTCTTATTCGTTCGTTCGTTCTTTGACCACGTGTTTCTCCCCCATTTCCCCAGATAGTTTTCACTCATTAACCTTCAATGTTTACACTTTCCCCTCAAGTTATGTATTCCGTCATATTTTATAACACCTTTTTCTTCTTCTTCTTTAAAAGGCTGCTTTCGACTTGCTCACCAAATCAATTCATCCCCAAAAAAATATCCATCTCCTATAGTGCCTTTTTTCTACATTCCCTAAACTCTCCTGCACTCCATCCTCCATCCAGCGTCCTTAAACGTATTTTTAACTCGAAGGTCACAAGCAACTCATTTTGCAATAAATGTTCGTTTCCCATAAATCGTACACTTTCAAAAATCCAATCTCACCCCTCCCCTCCAAATCTTCCCCATAACCCCTCCCCTCCAAATCTTCCCCATCACCCCTCCCCTCCAAATCTTCCCCATCACCCATCCCTTTCAAATCTCCCCCCTTGCCCCCTCCCTCCTAAACGACCCCCTCACCCCTCCCCGCCAAGACGCCCCCTCGCCCCTCCCCTCCTAGACTCCTGCCTCACCCCTCCCCTCCAAATCTCCCCCATATCCCATCCCTTTCAAATCCCTCCCCTTGCCCCTTCCCTCCCAAACTTCCCCCTCACCCCTCCCCTTCAAATCTCCCCACCCTCATTGCTTCTCAATTTCCCCCCTCTCACTCCCCCTCCTCAAAGCGTCCTCCCCGCTTCTTCCCCCTTCAAACTCTCACCTCCATCTCCCCCAACCTTCTGCCTCGCTCTTCCCCCTCCTCAAATAACACCTCATTGTGGCTCACCCAATCACCATCAAACCTTTTGTCCGCCCCATCCTTCCCTTTCTCCGAGCTATTCTGAAATCTCTGACACACCTTCAACAGCTCTCCCTACCTCTTCCACCTCTTCCACATCTTACCCTACCCCTCCTCCCCCCTGTTCTGTATCTGATGCTCCCCCTTCCTCTTCATTAACGGTATGGACCTCAAACATCCGGGGCCTTCGTTCAAACTTAACTGATCTCTCCATACAGGTTGCTTCTGTCAAACCAGACGTGATCTGCTTAACAGAAACTTTCCTCCTTTATGATGTCTCTGATTCCATAGTATCTCTCCCGGGCTACTCCCTCCTCCGGTATGATAGACCTGAGCCTCGTCCTGGAGGCGGGGTTGCTATCTTTATCAAAAACTCTCTTCCTCACTCGCCCTGCACTGCACTCTCTCCACCTCACCCCCAGGAATACCTCTGGCTACGGCTTCCCCTTCGCTCCCACCTCTTGTTCATATGTGTGTTGTACCGTCCACCAAACAGTGATGACTCCATCTACATCTCGCTGTCTGATGATATGGACCAACTTCTATCTACTCATCCCAACTCTCTCTTCCTCATATGTGGTGATTTCAACTGTCATCATGCCAGTTGGCTGGGTGTGGGTACCTCTCTCACCAGCCATGGCTCCTCAGCAAAGGACTTCTGCGACTCACTGGGACTGACACAATCTGTCAATTTCCCGACCCGGATCTCAGTCAACGGAACATCTTCTCTTCTGGACTTGGTTATGACTAACTTCCCTGAAAATGTCTGCTGCTCTTCTTCTGCTCCGATCGGATCATCTGATCATGTCCTTGTTAAAGTGGACATCTCTCTGACCATCCTCAGGGAGCCTGCTCAGCGTCGACGAGTCTGGCATTTCACTCAGGCCAACTGGCACGGTCTTCAAGCAGCCATCAATCATCTGGACTGGTCTCCCATCTCTACCACCTCTGACATCAACTCATCCTGGGAATTCTTCCAAAGTAAATTGCTCTCTCTCATGCACAGATTTATCCCATCTCGTCTTCAGTTGTCATACCCTTCCTCCCGTCCATGGTACACGGAATCTTGTGGTGAGGCTGTTGCCCAGAAACAACTTGCCTTCGTCTCCTGGAAAGCAAATCCAACGGAAGGAAATCTCATTTCCTTTCACAAAGCCCGAAACAAGTGTGTGTCCACCCTCAGGAGAGCCAGGAAACAATATCTCTCCGTTCTCAAGACCGAACTCTCTTATCTGTCTCCCTCTTCCAAATCCTGGTGGCGTCTGGTCAAATCCGTTTCTGGTGTTTGTTCCCCCTCCATCCCCTCCCTTACCTCAAACGGCTACACAGCTGACTCCGCACGTGAAAAAGCTGAATGCCTCAACTCTGTGTTTGCCTCTAAATCTTGTGTCCCAAACCCATCCCTCTCTGTACCCACCATACCCAGTCGTACCCTGCTGCTCCTGGACTCCGTGTCCTTTCCTCCTGACAAGGTGGAAAAGTTTCTGTCAACCCTCGACTCTGATTCTGCAACTGGACCCGACGGCATCAGCCCACGGGTCCTAAAATCCTGCTCTGCTGCTCTATCTCACCCTCTCTCTGTTCTCTTCACCCTCTCTTTTGCTCAAGGTCAACTGCCATCTGCTTGGAAATCAGCCAACATCACCGCTTTGCACAAAAAAGGTGCAAAAACAGATCCTAGCAACTACAGACCAATCAGCCTTCTCCCAATTATCAGCAAAGTCATGGAATACATCATTGCTTCGGATATGAAATCTTTCCTCTTCTCCAATGGCTTGATCTCTGATCATCAATTTGGTTTCAGACCAGGTCACTCTACTCTGGACATGCTGCTTCTGCTGTCTCAACAATGGATGGAGGTCCTCAATGCCAAACAGGAAATTAGAGCTGTCTCCCTCGACATATCACGTGCCTTCGACACGGTCTGGCACCCCGCTCTGCTCACCAAACTCTCCTCCTTTGGTATCCATGGAAATCTCCACGCATGGCTGGCGGACTTCCTCTCTAGTCGTCGTCAACGTGTGGCCCTGAATGGGTTTCTCTCATCTCCTCTTCCTGTTCAGGCTGGAGTTCCCCAAGGCAGTGTTCTGGGCCCCGTGCTTTTTCTGGTCTTCATCAATGATCTCTCTGACTCTCTCGAAAATCCTCTCTATCTCTTTGCTGATGACTCCACTCTCTGCCGCTCCATTCCTCTTCCCTCAGATCGGCAGTCTGCTGCCTCCTCACTCTCTGAAGACCTGGACAAAATCACAGACTGGTCAAACAAGTGGAACATGTCTTTCAATCCTGACAAATCTCACACTCTTACTATGTCTCTCCGAAAAGATCGACTGGACAACCCTCCCATCTACTTTCTCAACAATCCTCTCCAAGAAGTTCTGTCGCTCAAGATTTTGGGTCTCACTATCTGCCATGATCTTTCTTGGGAAAACCACATTTCCAAGCTGGCCTCCAAAGCCAGTCGCCGACTGGGCATCCTCCGTCGTGCGAAGTCCTTCCTCGGCACACCTGAGCTCCTCACCACATACAAGGCTTTCATCCGCAGCTCAATGGAATACTGTTCTCCCCTATGGGCCGGTGCTCCTGCCTCACACCTAGCTCGGCTTCACGCTGTTGAAACCAAAGCTTTCAGAATTATTGGAATCTCCCGCGATGAAGCTATCTCTGAGGGCCTTTCACTCACTCACCGCAGGCAGGTAGGTGGTCTTTCTGTCTTCTACCGACTCCTCTCCGGCCTTGCACCCCCAGCTCTCTCTGTGCTCTGTCCCCCAAATATTCCTACAGGTCGCACAAGATCTGCCAGCAACCCTCTGATGGTTAAACTGCCGAAATCTCGGCTCTCTGCTCACCTTCACTCTTTCATTCCTCTTTTCTCCCGCCTCTGGAACAAACTCCCTCACTCCCTTCAATCCCACTCCTCCCTCCAGGTCTTTAAAAGAGCTGTTCACCACCATCTCTTATCTTCCCCCATCCAAAACCTTGATCTTTTCTACCCCCGCTAATTCACCCCAGATCCACCTTGTTTGAAATTCCAACTTCTTTCCTGGAAGTCCTGGCAGTGTCCATATGTTTTATACCTCTCCCACCGCCCCCTTCCCACGCCCCCCCCCCCCCCCCCCCAAAGCCCTCGCCCTCTCTCAGATCTCTCGATGTCTCCATGTCTCTCGGTCCCTGCTCTCAAATGTTGTGTTTGTGTCCTTCCCCCTCTCTCCCCATCTTGTCTACCGCTCCCTATGTTATATGTTTTTTGTGTCGGTTTGTCTTTCTGTGTGATTAATGTTCGCTCTTTCACGAGCCTCGACGTTGTATACAAAAAAAAAAAAAAAAAAAAAAAACACAAGTGCGAAAAGTGGTTTTTCAACACTAACACAAGTGCGAAAAGTGGTTTTTCAACACTATCACAAGTGCAAAAAGTGTTTTTTCCACACTAATACAAGTGCAAAAGTGGTTTCCTGCACCAACACAAGTGCGAAAAGTGGTTTTTCAACACTAACACAAGTGCGAAAAGTGGTTTTTCAACACTAACACAAGTGCGAAAAGTGGTTTTTCCACACTAATACAAGTGCAAAAGTGGTTTCCTGCACCAACACAAGTGCGAAAAGTGGTTTTTCAACACTAACACAAGTGCGAAAAGTGGTTTTTCAACACTATCACAAGTGCAAAAAGTGTTTTTTCCACACTAATACAAGTGCAAAAGTGGTTTCGTGCACCAACACAAGTGCGAAAAGTGGTTTTTCAACACTAACACAAGTGCAAAAAGTGGTTTTTCAACACTAACACAAGTGCGAAAAGTGTTTTTTCCACACTAATACAAGTGCAAAAGTGGTTTCCTGCACCAAAACAAGTCCGAAAAGTGGTTTTTCAACACTAACACAAGTGCGAAAAGTGGTTTTTCAACACTAACACAAGTGCGAAAAGTGGTTTTTCAACACTATCACAAGTGCGAAAAGTGGTTTTTCCACACTAATACATGTGCAAAAGTGGTTTGCTGCACCAACACAAGTGCGAAAAGTGGTTTTTCAACACTAACACAAGTGCGAAAAGTGGTTTTTCAACACTATCACAAGTGTGAAAAGTGGTTTTTCAACACTATCACAAGTGCGAAAAGTGGTTTTTCAACAATATAACAAGTGCAAAAAGTGTTTTTTCCACACTAATACAAGTGCAAAAGTGGTTTCCTGCACCAACACAAGTGCGAAAAGTGGTTTTTCAACACTAACACAAGTGCGAAAAGTGGTTTTTCAACACTAACACAAGTGCGAAAAGTGGTTTTTCCACACTAATACAAGTGCAAAAGTGGTTTCCTGCACCAACACAAGTGCGAAAAGTGGTTTTTCAACACTAACACAAGTGCGAAAAGTGGTTTTTCAACACTATCACAAGTGCGAAAAGTGGTTTTTCAACACTATCACAAGTGCAAAAAGTGTTTTTTCCACACTAATACAAGTGCAAAAGTGGTTTCCTGCACTAACAAGTGCGAAAAGTGGTTTTTCAACACTAACACAAGTGCGAAAAGTGTTTTTTCAACACTAACACAAGTGCGAAAAGTGGTTTTTCCACACTAATACAAGTGCAAAAGTGGTTTCCTGCACCAACACAAGTGCGAAAAGTGGTTTTTCAACACTATCACAAGTGCAAAAAGTGTTTTTTCCACACTAATACAAGTGCAAAAGTGGTTTCCTGCACCAACACAAGTGCGAAAAGTGTTTTTTCAACACAAACACCAGTGCGAAAAGTGGTTTTTCAACACTAACACAAGTGCGAAAAGTGTTTTTTCCACACTAATACAAGTGCAAAAGTGGTTTCCTGCACCAACACAAGTGCGAAAAGTGGGTTTTCAACACTATCACAAGTGCGAAAGTGGTTTTTCAACACTATCACAAGTGCGAAAAGTGGTTTTTCAACAATATAACAAGTGCAAAAAGTGTTTTTTCCACACTAATACAAGTGCAAAAGTGGTTTCCTGCACCAACACAAGTGCGAAAAGTGGTTTTTCAACACTAACACAAGTGCAAAAAGTGGTTTTTCAACACTAACACAAGTGCGACAAGTGGTTTTTCCACACTAATACAAGTGCAAACGTGGTTTCCTGCACCAACACAAGTGCGAAAAGTGGTTTTTCAACACTAACACAAGTGCGAAAAGTGGTTTTTCAACACTATCACAAGTGCGAAAAGTGGTTTTTCAACACTATCACAAGTGCAAAAAGTGTTTTTTCCACACTAATACAAGTGCAAAAGTGGTTTCCTGCACTAACACAAGTGCGAAAAGTGTTTTTTCAACACTAACACAAGTGCGAAAAGTGGTTTTTCCACACTAATACAAGTGCAAAAGTGGTTTCCTGCACCAACACAAGTGCGAAAAGTGGTTTTTCAACACTAACACAAGTGCGAAAAGTGGTTTTTCAACACTATCACAAGTGCAAAAAGTGTTTTTTCCACACTAATACAAGTGCAAAAGTGGTTTCCTGCACCAACACAAGTGCGAAAAGTGTTTTTTCAACACTAACACAAGTGCGAAAAGTGGTTTTTCAACACTAACACAAGTGCGAAAAGTGTTTTTTCCACACTAATACAAGTGCAAAAGTGGTTTCCTGCACCAACACAAGTGCGAAAAGTGGTTTTTCAACACTAACACAAGTGCGAAAAGTGGTTTTTCAACACTATCACAAGTGCAAAAAGTGTTTTTTCCACACAAATACAAGTGCAAAAGTGGTTTCCTGCACCAACACAAGTGCGAAAAGTGGTTTTTCAACACTAACACAAGTGCGAAAAGTGGTTTTTCAACACTAACACAAGTGCGAAAAGTGGTTTTTCCACACTAATACAAGTGCAAAAGTGGTTTCCTGCACCAACACAAGTGCGAAAAGTGGTTTTTCAACACTAACACAAGTGCGAAAAGTGGTTTTTCAACACTATCACAAGTGCAAAAAGTGTTTTTTCCACACTAATACAAGTGCAAAAGTGGTTTCGTGCACCAACACAAGTGCGAAAAGTGGTTTTTCAACACTAACACAAGTGCAAAAAGTGGTTTTTCAACACTAACACAAGTGCGAAAAGTGTTTTTTCCACACTAATACAAGTGCAAAAGTGGTTTCCTGCACCAAAACAAGTCCGAAAAGTGGTTTTTCAACACTGACACAAGTGCGAAAAGTGGTTTTTCAACACTATCACAAGTGTGAAAAGTGGTTTTTCAACACTATCACAAGTGCGAAAAGTGGTTTTTCAACAATATAACAAGTGCAAAAAGTGTTTTTTCCACACTAATACAAGTGCAAAAGTGGTTTCCTGCACCAACACAAGTTCGAAAAGTGGTTTTTCAACACTAACACAAGTGCGAAAAGTGGTTTTTCAACACTAACACAAGTGCGAAAAGTGGTTTTTCCACACTAATACAAGTGCAAAAGTGGTTTCCTGCACCAACACAAGTGCGAAAAGTGGTTTTTCAACACTAACACAAGTGCGAAAAGTGGTTTTTCAACACTATCACAAGTGCGAAAAGTGGTTTTTCAACACTATCACAAGTGCAAAAAGTGTTTTTTCCACACTAATACAAGTGCAAAAGTGGTTTCCTGCACTAACAAGTGCGAAAAGTGGTTTTTCAACACTAACACAAGTGCGAAAAGTGTTTTTTCAACACTAACACAAGTGCGAAAAGTGGTTTTTCCACACTAATACAAGTGCAAAAGTGGTTTCCTGCACCAACACAAGTGCGAAAAGTGGTTTTTCAACACTAACACAAGTGCGAAAAGTGGTTTTTCAACACTATCACAAGTGCAAAAAGTGTTTTTTCCACACTAATACAAGTGCAAAAGTGGTTTCCTGCACCAACACAAGTGCGAAAAGTGTTTTTTCAACACAAACACCAGTGCGAAAAGTGGTTTTTCAACACTAACACAAGTGCGAAAAGTGTTTTTTCCACACTAATACAAGTGCAAAAGTGGTTTCCTGCACCAACACAAGTGCGAAAAGTGGTTTTTCAACACTATCACAAGTGCGAAAGTGGTTTTTCAACACTATCACAAGTGCGAAAAGTGGTTTTTCAACAATATAACAAGTGCAAAAAGTGTTTTTTCCACACTAATACAAGTGCAAAAGTGGTTTCCTGCACCAACACAAGTGCGAAAAGTGGTTTTTCAACACTAACACAAGTGCGAAAAGTGGTTTTTCAACACTATCACAAGTGTGAAAAGTGGTTTTTCAACACTATCACAAGTGCGAAAAGTGGTTTTTCAACAATATAACAAGTGCAAAAAGTGTTTTTTCCACACTAATACAAGTGCAAAAGTGGTTTTTCCACACTAATACAAATGCAAAAGTGGTTTCCTGCACCAACACAAGTGTGAAAAGTGGTTTTTCAACACTAACACAAGTGCGAAAAGTGGTTTTTCAACACTATCACAAGTGCGAAAAGTGGTTTTTCAACACTATCACAAGTGCAAAAAGTGTTTTTTCCACACTAATACAAGTGCAAAAGTGGTTTCCTGCACTAACAAGTGCGAAAAGTGGTTTTTCAACACTAACACAAGTGCGAAAAGTGTTTTTTCAACACTAACACAAGTGCGAAAAGTGGTTTTTCCACACTAATACAAGTGCAAAAGTGGTTTCCTGCACCAACACAAGTGCGAAAAGTGGTTTTTCAACACTAACACAAGTGCGAAAAGTGGTTTTTCAACACTATCACAAGTGCAAAAAGTGTTTTTTCCACACTAATACAAGTGCAAAAGTGGTTTCCTGCACCAACACAAGTGCGAAAAGTGTTTTTTCAACACAAACACCAGTGCGAAAAGTGGTTTTTCAACACTAACACAAGTGCGAAAAGTGTTTTTTCCACACTAATACAAGTGCAAAAGTGGTTTCCTGCACCAACACAAGTGCGAAAAGTGGTTTTTCAACACTATCACAAGTGCGAAAGTGGTTTTTCAACACTATCACAAGTGCGAAAAGTGGTTTTTCAACAATATAAAAAGTGCAAAAAGTGTTTTTTCCACACTAATACAAGTGCAAAAGTGGTTTCCTGCACCAACACAAGTGCGAAAAGTGGTTTTTCAACACTAACACAAGTGCAAAAAGTGGTTTTTCAACACTAACACAAGTGCGACAAGTGGTTTTTCCACACTAATACAAGTGCAAAAGTGGTTTCCTGCACCAACACAAGTGCGAAAAGTGGTTTTTCAACACTAACACAAGTGCGAAAAGTGGTTTTTCAACACTATCACAAGTGCGAAAAGTGGTTTTTCAACACTATCACAAGTGCAAAAAGTGTTTTTTCCACACTAATACAAGTGCAAAAGTGGTTTCCTGCACTAACACAAGTGCGAAAAGTGTTTTTTCAACACTAACACAAGTGCGAAAAGTGGTTTTTCCACACTAATACAAGTGCAAAAGTGGTTTCCTGCACCAACACAAGTGCGAAAAGTGGTTTTTCAACACTAACACAAGTGCGAAAAGTGGTTTTTCAACACTATCACAAGTGCAAAAAGTGTTTTTTCCACACTAATACAAGTGCAAAAGTGGTTTCCTGCACCAACACAAGTGCGAAAAGTGTTTTTTCAACACTAACACAAGTGCGAAAAGTGGTTTTTCAACACTAACACAAGTGCGAAAAGTGTTTTTTCCACACTAATACAAGTGCAAAAGTGGTTTCCTGCACCAACACAAGTGCGAAAAGTGGTTTTTCAACACTAACACAAGTGCGAAAAGTGGTTTTTCAACACTATCACAAGTGCAAAAAGTGTTTTTTCCACACTAATACAAGTGCAAAAGTGGTTTCCTGCACCAACACAAGTGCGAAAAGTGGTTTTTCAACACTAACACAAGTGCGAAAAGTGGTTTTTCAACACTAACACAAGTGCGAAAAGTGGTTTTTCCACACTAATACAAGTGCAAAAGTGGTTTCCTGCACCAACACAAGTGCGAAAAGTGGTTTTTCAACACTAACACAAGTGCGAAAAGTGGTTTTTCAACACTATCACAAGTGCAAAAAGTGTTTTTTCCACACTAATACAAGTGCAAAAGTGGTTTCGTGCACCAACACAAGTGCGAAAAGTGGTTTTTCAACACTAACACAAGTGCAAAAAGTGGTTTTTCAACACTAACACAAGTGCGAAAAGTGTTTTTTCCACACTAATACAAGTGCAAAAGTGGTTTCCTGCACCAAAACAAGTCCGAAAAGTGGTTTTTCAACACTAACACAAGTGCGAAAAGTGGTTTTTCAACACTAACACAAGTGCGAAAAGTGGTTTTTCAACACTATCACAAGTGCGAAAAGTGGTTTTTCCACACTAATACATGTGCAAAAGTGGTTTGCTGCACCAACACAAGTGCGAAAAGTGGTTTTTCAACACTAACACAAGTGCGAAAAGTGGTTTTTCAACACTATCACAAGTGCGAAAAGTGGTTTTTCAACAATATAAAAAGTGCAAAAAGTGTTTTTTCCACACTAATACAAGTGCAAAAGTGGTTTCCTGCACCAACACAAGTGCGAAAAGTGGTTTTTCAACACTAACACAAGTGCAAAAAGTGGTTTTTCAACACTAACACAAGTGCGACAAGTGGTTTTTCCACACTAATACAAGTGCAAAAGTGGTTTCCTGCACCAACACAAGTGCGAAAAGTGGTTTTTCAACACTAACACAAGTGCGAAAAGTGGTTTTTCAACACTATCACAAGTGCGAAAAGTGGTTTTTCAACACTATCACAAGTGCAAAAAGTGTTTTTTCCACACTAATACAAGTGCAAAAGTGGTTTCCTGCACTAACACAAGTGCGAAAAGTGTTTTTTCAACACTAACACAAGTGCGAAAAGTGGTTTTTCCACACTAATACAAGTGCAAAAGTGGTTTCCTGCACCAACACAAGTGCGAAAAGTGGTTTTTCAACACTAACACAAGTGCGAAAAGTGGTTTTTCAACACTATCACAAGTGCAAAAAGTGTTTTTTCCACACTAATACAAGTGCAAAAGTGGTTTCCTGCACCAACACAAGTGCGAAAAGTGTTTTTTCAACACTAACACAAGTGCGAAAAGTGGTTTTTCAACACTAACACAAGTGCGAAAAGTGTTTTTTCCACACTAATACAAGTGCAAAAGTGGTTTCCTGCACCAACACAAGTGCGAAAAGTGGTTTTTCAACACTAACACAAGTGCGAAAAGTGGTTTTTCAACACTATCACAAGTGTGAAAAGTGGTTTTTCAACACTATCACAAGTGCGAAAAGTGGTTTTTCAACAATATAACAAGTGCAAAAAGTGTTTTTTCCACACTAATACAAGTGCAAAAGTGGTTTTTCCACACTAATACAAATGCAAAAGTGGTTTCCTGCACCAACACAAGTGCGAAAAGTGGTTTTTCAACACTAACACAAGTGCGAAAAGTGGTTTTTCAACACTATCACAAGTGCGAAAAGTGGTTTTTCAACACTATCACAAGTGCAAAAAGTGTTTTTTCCACACTAATACAAGTGCAAAAGTGGTTTCCTGCACTAACAAGTGCGAAAAGTGGTTTTTCAACACTAACACAAGTGCGAAAAGTGTTTTTTCAACACTAACACAAGTGCGAAAAGTGGTTTTTCCACACTAATACAAGTGCAAAAGTGGTTTCCTGCACCAACACAAGTGCGAAAAGTGGTTTTTCAACACTAACACAAGTGCGAAAAGTGGTTTTTCAACACTATCACAAGTGCAAAAAGTGTTTTTTCCACACTAATACAAGTGCAAAAGTGGTTTCCTGCACCAACACAAGTGCGAAAAGTGTTTTTTCAACACAAACACCAGTGCGAAAAGTGGTTTTTCAACACTAACACAAGTGCGAAAAGTGTTTTTTCCACACTAATACAAGTGCAAAAGTGGTTTCCTGCACCAACACAAGTGCGAAAAGTGGTTTTTCAACACTATCACAAGTGCGAAAGTGGTTTTTCAACACTATCACAAGTGCGAAAAGTGGTTTTTCAACAATATAAAAAGTGCAAAAAGTGTTTTTTCCACACTAATACAAGTGCAAAAGTGGTTTCCTGCACCAACACAAGTGCGAAAAGTGGTTTTTCAACACTAACACAAGTGCAAAAAGTGGTTTTTCAACACTAACACAAGTGCGACAAGTGGTTTTTCCACACTAATACAAGTGCAAAAGTGGTTTCCTGCACCAACACAAGTGCGAAAAGTGGTTTTTCAACACTAACACAAGTGCGAAAAGTGGTTTTTCAACACTATCACAAGTGCGAAAAGTGGTTTTTCAACACTATCACAAGTGCAAAAAGTGTTTTTTCCACACTAATACAAGTGCAAAAGTGGTTTCCTGCACTAACACAAGTGCGAAAAGTGTTTTTTCAACACTAACACAAGTGCGAAAAGTGGTTTTTCCACACTAATACAAGTGCAAAAGTGGTTTCCTGCACCAACACAAGTGCGAAAAGTGGTTTTTCAACACTAACACAAGTGCGAAAAGTGGTTTTTCAACACTATCACAAGTGCAAAAAGTGTTTTTTCCACACTAATACAAGTGCAAAAGTGGTTTCCTGCACCAACACAAGTGCGAAAAGTGTTTTTTCAACACTAACACAAGTGCGAAAAGTGGTTTTTCAACACTAACACAAGTGCGAAAAGTGTTTTTTCCACACTAATACAAGTGCAAAAGTGGTTTCCTGCACCAACACAAGTGCGAAAAGTGGTTTTTCAACACTAACACAAGTGCGAAAAGTGGTTTTTCAACACTATCACAAGTGCAAAAAGTGTTTTTTCCACACTAATACAAGTGCAAAAGTGGTTTCCTGCACCAACACAAGTGCGAAAAGTGGTTTTTCAACACTAACACAAGTGCGAAAAGTGGTTTTTCAACACTAACACAAGTGCGAAAAGTGGTTTTTCCACACTAATACAAGTGCAAAAGTGGTTTCCTGCACCAACACAAGTGCGAAAAGTGGTTTTTCAACACTAACACAAGTGCGAAAAGTGGTTTTTCAACACTATCACAAGTGCAAAAAGTGTTTTTTCCACACTAATACAAGTGCAAAAGTGGTTTCGTGCACCAACACAAGTGCGAAAAGTGGTTTTTCAACACTAACACAAGTGCAAAAAGTGGTTTTTCAACACTAACACAAGTGCGAAAAGTGTTTTTTCCACACTAATACAAGTGCAAAAGTGGTTTCCTGCACCAAAACAAGTCCGAAAAGTGGTTTTTCAACACTAACACAAGTGCGAAAAGTGGTTTTTCAACACTAACACAAGTGCGAAAAGTGGTTTTTCAACACTATCACAAGTGCGAAAAGTGGTTTTTCCACACTAATACATGTGCAAAAGTGGTTTGCTGCACCAACACAAGTGCGAAAAGTGGTTTTTCAACACTAACACAAGTGCGAAAAGTGGTTTTTCAACACTATCACAAGTGCGAAAAGTGGTTTTTCAACAATATAAAAAGTGCAAAAAGTGTTTTTTCCACACTAATACAAGTGCAAAAGTGGTTTCCTGCACCAACACAAGTGCGAAAAGTGGTTTTTCAACACTAACACAAGTGCAAAAAGTGGTTTTTCAACACTAACACAAGTGCGACAAGTGGTTTTTCCACACTAATACAAGTGCAAAAGTGGTTTCCTGCACCAACACAAGTGCGAAAAGTGGTTTTTCAACACTAACACAAGTGCGAAAAGTGGTTTTTCAACACTATCACAAGTGCGAAAAGTGGTTTTTCAACACTATCACAAGTGCAAAAAGTGTTTTTTCCACACTAATACAAGTGCAAAAGTGGTTTCCTGCACTAACACAAGTGCGAAAAGTGTTTTTTCAACACTAACACAAGTGCGAAAAGTGGTTTTTCCACACTAATACAAGTGCAAAAGTGGTTTCCTGCACCAACACAAGTGCGAAAAGTGGTTTTTCAACACTAACACAAGTGCGAAAAGTGGTTTTTCAACACTATCACAAGTGCAAAAAGTGTTTTTTCCACACTAATACAAGTGCAAAAGTGGTTTCCTGCACCAACACAAGTGCGAAAAGTGTTTTTTCAACACTAACACAAGTGCGAAAAGTGGTTTTTCAACACTAACACAAGTGCGAAAAGTGTTTTTTCCACACTAATACAAGTGCAAAAGTGGTTTCCTGCACCAACACAAGTGCGAAAAGTGGTTTTTCAACACTAACACAAGTGCGAAAAGTGGTTTTTCAACACTATCACAAGTGCAAAAAGTGTTTTTTCCACACTAATACAAGTGCAAAAGTGGTTTCCTGCACCAACACAAGTGCGAAAAGTGGTTTTTCAACACTAACACAAGTGCGAAAAGTGGTTTTTCAACACTAACACAAGTGCGAAAAGTGGTTTTTCCACACTAATACAAGTGCAAAAGTGGTTTCCTGCACCAACACAAGTGCGAAAAGTGGTTTTTCAACACTAACACAAGTGCGAAAAGTGTTTTTTCCACACTAATACAAGTGCAAAAGTGGTTTCGTGCACCAACACAAGTGCGAAAAGTGGTTTTTCAACACTAACACAAGTGCAAAAAGTGGTTTTTCAACACTAACACAAGTGCGAAAAGTGGTTTTTCAACACTAACACAAGTGCGAAAAGTGTTTTTTCCACACTAATACAAGTGCAAAAGTGGTTTCCTGCACCAAAACAAGTCCGAAAAGTGGTTTTTCAACACTAACACAAGTGCGAAAAGTGGTTTTTCAACACTAACACAAGTGCGAAAAGTGGTTTTTCAACACTATCACAAGTGCGAAAAGTGGTTTTTCCACACTAATACATGTGCAAAAGTGGTTTGCTGCACCAACACAAGTGCGAAAAGTGGTTTTTCAACACTAACACAAGTGCGAAAAGTGGTTTTTCGACACTATCACAAGTGCGAAAAGTGGTTTTTCAACAATATAACAAGTGCAAAAAGTGTTTTTTCCACACTAATACAAGTGCAAAAGTGGTTTCCTGCACCAACACAAGTGCGAAAAGTGGTTTTTCAACACTAACACAAGTGCGAAAAGTGGTTTTTCAACACTAACACAAGTGCGAAAAGTGGTTTTTCCACACTAATACAAATGCAAAAGTGGTTTCCTGCACCAACACAAGTGCGAAAAGTGGTTTTTCAACACTAACACAAGTGCGAAAAGTGGTTTTTCAACACTATCACAAGTGCGAAAAGTGGTTTTTCAACACTATCACAAGTGCAAAAAGTGTTTTTTCCACACTAATACAAGTGCAAAAGTGGTTTCCTGCACTAACAAGTGCGAAAAGTGGTTTTTCAACACTAACACAAGTGCGAAAAGTGTTTTTTCAACACTAACACAAGTGCGAAAAGTGGTTTTTCCACACTAATACAAGTGCAAAAGTGGTTTCCTGCACCAACACAAGTGCGAAAAGTGGTTTTTCAACACTAACACAAGTGCGAAAAGTGGTTTTTCAACACTATCACAAGTGCAAAAAGTGTTTTTTCCACACTAATACAAGTGCAAAAGTGGTTTCCTGCACCAACACAAGTGCGAAAAGTGTTTTTTCAACACAAACACCAGTGCGAAAAGTGGTTTTTCAACACTAACACAAGTGCGAAAAGTGTTTTTTCCACACTAATACAAGTGCAAAAGTGGTTTCCTGCACCAACACAAGTGCGAAAAGTGGTTTTTCAACACTAACACAAGTGCGAAAAGTGTTTTTTCCACACTAATACAAGTGCAAAAGTGGTTTCCTGCACCAACACAAGTGCGAAAAGTGGTTTTTCAACACTAACACAAGTGCGAAAAGTGGTTTTTCAACACTATCACAAGTGCAAAAAGTGTTTTTTCCACACTAATACAAGTGCAAAAGTGGTTTCCTGCACCAACACAAGTGCGAAAAGTGGTTTTTCAACACTAACACAAGTGCGAAAAATGGTTTTTCCACACTAATACAAGTGCAAAAGTGGTTTCCTGCACCAACACAAGTGCGAAAAGTGGTTTTTCAACACTAACACAAGTGCGAAAAGTGGTTTTTCAACACTATCACAAGTTCAAAAAGTGTTTTTTCCACACTAATACAAGTGCAAAAGTGGTTTCCTGCACCAACACAAGTGCGAAAAGTGGTTTTTCAACACTAACACAAGTGCGAAAAGTGGTTTTTCAACACTAACACAAGTGCGAAAGTGTTTTTTCCACACTAATACAAGTGCAAAAGTGGTTTCCTGCACCAACACAAGTGCGAAAAGTGGTTTTTCAACACTAACACAAGTGCGAAAAGTGGTTTTTCAACACTAACACAAGTGCGAAAAGTGGTTTTTCAACACTAACACAAGTGCGAAAAGTGTTTTTTCCACACTAATACAAGTGCAAAAGTGGTTTCCTGCACCAACACAAGTGCGAAAAGTGGTTTTTCAACACTAACACAAGTGCGAAAAGTGGTTTTTCAACACTATCACAAGTGCAAAAAGTGTTTTTTCCACACTAATACAAGTGCAAAAGTGGTTTCCTGCACCAACACAAGTGCGAAAAGTGGTTTCGTCAACACTAACACAAGTGCGAAAAGTGGATTTTCAACACTAACACAAGTGCGAAAAGTCGTTTTTCCACACTAATACAAGTGCAAAAGTGGTTTCCTGCACCAACACAAGTGCAAAAAGTGGTTTTTCAACACTATCACAAGTACGAAAAGTGGTTTTTCAACACTAACACAAGTGCGAAAAGTGGTTTTTCTACACTAATACAAGTGCAAAAGTGGTTTCCTGCACCAACACAAGTGCGAAAAGTGGTTTTTCTACACTAACACAAGTGCGAAAAGTGTTTTTTCAACACTAACACAAGTGCAAAAAGTGTTTTTTCCACACTAATACAAGTGCAAAAGTGGTTTCCTGCACCAACACAAGTGCGAAAAGTGGTTTCCTGTACCAACACAAGTGCGAAAAGTGGTTTTTCAACACCAACCCAAGTGCGAAAGTGGTTTTTCAACACTAACACAAGTGCGAAAAGTGGTTTTTCAACACTAACACAAGTGCGAAAAGTGATTTTTCAACACTAACACAAGTGCGAAAAGTGGTTTTTCAACACTAACACAAGTGCAAAAAGTGGTTTTTCCACACTAATACAAGTGCAAAAGTGGTTTCCTGCACCAACACAAGTGCGAAAAGGGGTTTTTCAACACTAACACAAGTGCGAAAAGTGGTTTTTCAACACTATCACAAGTGCAAAAAGTGGTTTTTCTACACTAATACAAGTGCAAAAGTGGTTTCCTGTACCAACACAAGTGCGAAAAGTGGTTTTTCAACACTAACACAAGTGCAAAAAGTGTTTTTTCCACACTAATACAAGTGCAAAAGTGGTTTCCTGCACCAACACAAGTGCGAAAAGTGGTTTTTCAACACTAACACAAGTGCGAAAAGTGGTTTTTCAACACTATCACAAGTGCGAAAAGTAGTTTTTCAACACTATCACAAGTGCGAAAAGTGGTTTTTCAACAATATAATAAGTGCAAAAAGTGTTTTTTCCACACTAATACAAGTGCAAAAGTGGTTTCCTGCACCAACACAAGTGCGAAAAGTGGTTTTTCAACACGAACACAAGTGCGAAAAGTGGTTTTTCAACACTAACACAAGTGCGAAAAGTGGTTTTTCCACACTAATACAATTGCAAAAGTGGTTTCCTGCACCAACACAAGTGCGAAAAGTGGTACCTGCACTTTCCGTCCCTGCGGTCCCAAATACCGGAACCACCCGAATACCACTTTATTTGACAAAATGAGGTGCGGCCTACAGCCTTAGAGAACCAACCCTATCTAAGTCAATACCTCCAACGAGAGGGTGGTGGGAGGGTGATGGCAGAGGGTGATGGGGGAGGGTGATGGCAGGGTGATGGGAGAGGGTGATGGCAGGGTGATGGGAGAGGGTGATGGCAGGGTGATGGGGGAGGGTGATGGGGGAGGGTGATGGGGCCTCCCTATAGAAGTCAGTATCTCCAACGACACAGGCGCGCATTCGTGCCGCGTGACGTGGTGACGTCATCACACTTTCCCCTCAAAAGACCCATTTGATATAAGTTAATATTCTGATATAAGCTTTAGAAAACCAACCCTATATAAGTCAATACCTCCAACGATACAGGTGCGCAAAATACAAAATCACAAAAGATTTATTTGATATAAGTTAATATTTTGAATAACTCGGTCAATATCAGTCCGAATTTCGCCAAATAAAGGTTCCCGTTATCCACAGATACCCCTGTATCCTCCTAGAGGCGAAGTCAGGATGAATTTCGCAAAAATTAAAATCCTTCGGCAATGAAAAATATTTTAAAACCACTTTATTGGACAAAATGAGGTGCGGCCTAGCATCTAGTCGAGACCCAGTCACCCAGGCCGATCACCCATTCCGACCTCAAATTCCTCATCGACGATAACTAAACAATATATTATATGAATCGCACCGTACATACCTCCTTCTAGATCTTGTTCTTGTCTTGATATACTCACTCAGGCTCACTCTGTCACGACCGAGTCCTCTCAGCTCTTCCAAATGGCGTCCGCTGCGCCTCGTGTCCAGTCCAACTCCGAGCTCTTCTTCTTCAAACGACCTTTGACACTCATGGTGGGGGCGTGATGACGTCACTGCGTTTCAGTCTTAGAAAACTAGGGGCGTGATGACGTCACTCCGCTTCAGTCTTAGAAAACTAATTTTTATATAAGTTAATATTTTCATTAACTCCTAGAGGCGAAGTCTTAGAGAATTTCGCAATAAGAAATAGAGTCCTCCGGCGACGGAAATTTAACACGGTGTTTTCCTATGTAACTTTACCCTGAGGTAATTTTACCAAAAAATCCCCGAAATTTCACGGGTCCAGCCCTATTGAGTGCCTGCGGCCTCGCAAGTCCCTTCACAGAGTCGGGCTAGAGTCAAGCTCAAAAGGGTTTTCTTTCCCCACTGATTCCGCCAAGCCCGTTCCCTTGGCTGTGGGATCGCTGGATAGTAGATAGGGACAGTGAGGATCTCGTTCATCCCTTCATGCGCGTCACTGTTTAGATGACAAAATGAATGAGTTCATTCATTTTCGCTGCATGATTTCGGGTGACACCGTCACAATTTCGGTCTTTGAGGCCGGCCGATAGGCACGAGGTTCTCCTGACCACGTGGCCCTTGACTTGGTTTGTCCGCACAATGTGGGCGCTGTCAGGATGAACTTTAGCCGGGGAGCGTTTGGGTGCGTGGCGCCTTTGGGCGCCCCGGTCTGATACTGCCGCCCACGCGCAGAACACCATGTGAGTGCACGTGGGTCCCGGCGGTCCCACTGGCCTAGCGCTACCATGTTTAGACAGCGAGATCCGTCCCCGGGCACCGGCAAGCCAGGCACGGTAGGACACCCGCGGAGCCCCGGCGGACCAGGGGCGCGCGAGCCTACGCGTTAGCGTGCTACGGCGGAATCAACGGCTTCGGCCACGGCCGGGCCGATATTCGGCCCGGTCGCACCGGAAATGAACTGGTTCGACGCCCACGCTAGAGAGGTCACGGGCGACTGAGATGTTTTAACAAATAATTAATTAATTTGAGACGTCCGATTTCTAGTGTTTGGAAATTTGGAAGAGCTTGACCCTAGCCTTTCCCTTGCGAGGGCAAGGAGGAACTTAACACTTGACACTTAAGCTTAGTTTGAAGTACACCCTGCCAGCGCTCCCGGTGGGACGGCAGGGCAACCAGAAGGGACGAGGTTTTCCTGACCACGTGGCCCTGGATCTGGGAAGCGAGAGGCGTTCCATTAGTGGACGCGCCCCTCACGCCCGACTTTTGGGCGGCCCCGGCAGGCCGTTTGTTTTGACGTTCCGTGACAGGCCCCGCACCCCCACCTCAGGGCCGACCGGGCGACCGGAATGAATCCCGGTGTCCCGATCCGAACCTTCAGAGCGGGCCGGCTGCACTTTCCGTCCCTGCGGTCCCAAATACCGGAACCACCCGCATACCACTTTATTCGACAAAATGAGGTGCGGCCTACAGCCTTAGAGAACCAACCCTATCTAAGTCAATACCTCCAACGAGAGGGTGGTGGGAGGGTGATGGCAGAGGGTGATGGGGGAGGGTGATGGCAGGGTGATGGGAGAGGGTGATGGCAGGGTGATGGGGGAGGGTGATGGGGGAGGGTGATGGGGCCTCCCTATAGAAGTCAGTATCTCCAACGACACAGGCGCGCATTCGTGCCGCGTGACGTGGTGACGTCATCACACTTTCCCCTCAAAAGACCCATTTGATATAAGTTAATATTCTGATATAAGCTTTAGAAAACCAACCCTATATAAGTCAATACCTCCAACGATACAGGTGCGCAAAATACAAAATCACAAAAGATTTATTTGATATAAGTTAATATTTTGAATAACTCGGTCAATATCAGTCCGAATTTCGCCAAATAAAGGTTCCCGTTATCCACGGATACCCCTGTATCCTCCTAGAGGCGAAGTCAGGATGAATTTCGCAAAAATTAAAATCCTTCGGCAACGAAAAATATTTTAAAACCACTTTATTGGACAAAATGAGGTGCGGCCTAGCATCTAGTCGAGACCCAGTCACCCAGGCCGATCACCCATTCCGACCTCAAATTCCTCATCGACGATAACTAAACAATATATTATATGAATCGCACCGTACATACCTCCTTCTAGATCTTGTTCTTGTCTTGATATACTCACTCAGGCTCACTCTGTCACGACCGAGTCCTCTCAGCTCTTCCAAATGGCGTCCGCTGCGCCTCGTGTCCAGTCCAACTCCGAGCTCTTCTTCTTCAAACGACCTTTGACACTCATGGTGGGGGCGTGATGACGTCACTGCGTTTCAGTCTTAGAAAACTAGGGGCGTGATGACGTCACTCCGCTTCAGTCTTAGAAAACTAATTTTTATATAAGTTAATATTTTCATTAACTCCTAGAGGCGAAGTCTTAGAGAATTTCGCAATAAGAAATAGAGTCCTCCGGCGACGGAAATTTAACACGGTGTTTTCCTATGTAACTTTACCCTGAGGTAATTTCACCAAAAAATCCCCGAAATTTCACGGGTCCAGCCCTATTGAGTGCCTGCGGCCTCGCAAGTCCCTTCACAGAGTCGGGCTAGTGTCAAGCTCAAAAGGGTTTTCTTTCCCCACTGATTCCGCCAAGCCCGTTCCCTTGGCTGTGGGATCGCTGGATAGTAGATAGGGACAGTGAGGATCTCGTTCATCCCTTCATGCGCGTCACTGTTTAGATGACAAAATGAATGAGTTCATTCATTTTCGCTGCATGATTTCGGGTGACACCGTCACAATTTCGGTCTTTGAGGCCGGCCGATAGGCACGAGGTTCTCCTGACCACGTGGCCCTTGACTTGGTTTGTCCGCACAATGTGGGCGCTGTCAGGATGAACTTTAGCCGGGGAGCGTTTGGGTGCGTGGCGCCTTTGGGCGCCCCGGTCTGATACTGCCGCCCACGCGCAGAACACCATGTGAGTGCACGTGGGTCCCGGCGGTCCCACTGGCCTAGCGCTACCATGTTTAGACAGCGAGATCCGTCCCCGGGCACCGGCAAGCCAGGCACGGTAGGACACCCGCGGAGCCCCGGCGGACCAGGGGCGCGCGAGCCTACGCGTTAGCGTGCTACGGCGGAATCAACGGCTTCGGCCACGGCTGGGCCGATACTCGGCCCGGTCGCACCGGAAATGAACTGGTTCGACGCCCGCGCTAGAGAGGTCGCGGGCGACTGAGATGTGTTAACAAATTAATTAATTAATTTGAGATGTCCGATTTCTAGTGTTTGGAAATTTGGAAGAGCTTGACCCTAGCCTTTCCCTTGCGAGGGCAAGGAGGAACTTAACACTTGACACTTAAGCTTAGTTTGAAGTACACCATGCCAGCGCTCCCGGTGGGACGGCAGGGCAACCAGAAGGGACGAGGTTCTCCTGACCACGTGGCCCTCGATCTGGGAAGCGAGAGGCGTTCCATTAGTGGACGCGCCCCTCACGCCCGACTTTTGGGCGGCCCCGGCAGGCCGTTTGTTTTGACGTTCCGTGACAGGCCCCGCACCCCCACCTCAGGGCCGACCGGGCGACCGGAATGAATCCCGGTGTCCCGATCCGAACCTTCAGAGCGGGCCGGCTGGGGAGTGCCAAGCACCCCGTACCTGCACTTTCCGTCCCGACGGTCCCAAATACCGGAACCACCCGCATACCACTTTATTCGACAAAATGAGGTGCGGCCTACAGCCTTAGAAAACTAATCCTATATCAGTCAATACCTCCAACGATACAGGCGCGCATTCGTGCCGCGTGACGTGGTGACGTCATCGCGCTTTCACCTTAAAAGACTTTTTTGATATAAGTTAATATCCTGATATAAGCCTTAGAAAACCAACCCTACAGAAGTCAAATGGTCCAATAAAGGGTGATGGGAGGGTGATGGCAGGGTGATGGGAGGGTGGTGGGAGGGTGGTGGGAGGGTGATGGGAGGGTGATGGCCGGGTGATGGCAGGGCGATGGCAAGGCGATGGGAGGGTGATGGGAGGGTGATGGCAGGGTGATGGGGGAGGGTGATGGGGGAGGGTGATGGGGCAGGGTGATGGGGCAGGGTGATGGGAGGGTGATGGGAGGGTGATGGGAGGGTGATGGGATGGGAGGGAGGAGTTTGTTTTGACGTTCTGTGACAGGCCCCGCACCCCCACCTCCGGGCCGACCGGGCGACCGGAATGAATCCCGGTGTCCCGATCCGAACCTTCAGAGAGGGCCGGCTGGGGAGTGCCAAGCACCCCGTACCTGCACTTTCCGTCCCTGCGGTCCCAAATACCGGAACCACCCGAATACCACTTTATTTGACAAAATGAGGTGCGGCCTACAGCCTTAGAAAACCAACCCTAAATAAGTCAATACCTCCAACGAGAGGGTGGTAGGAGGGTGATGGCAGGGTGATGGGAGGGTGATGGCAGGGTGATGGGAGGGAGATGGGGGAGGGTGATGGGGGAGGGTGATGGGGCAGGGTGATGGGGCAGGGTGATGGGAGGGTGATAGCAGGGTGATGGGAGGGTGATGGCAGAGGGTGATGGCAGAGGGTGATGGCAGAGGGTGACGGGGGAGGGTGACCGGGGAGGGTGATGGGAGGGTGATGGCAGGGTGATGGGAGGGTGATGGCAGGGTGATGGGAGGGTGATGGGGGAGGGTGATGGGGCCTCCCTATAGAAGTCAGTATCTCCCACGACTCAGGCGCGCATTCGTGCCGCGTGACGTGGTGACGTCATCACACTTTCCCCTCAAAAGACCCATTTGATATAAGTTAATATTCTGATATTAGCTTTAGAAAACCAACCCTATATAAGTCAATACCTCCAACGATACAGGTGCGCAAAATACAAAATCACAAAAGATTTATTTGATATAAGTTAATATTTTGAATAACTCGGTCAATATCAGTCCGAATTTCGCCAAATAAAGGTTCCCGTTATCCACAGATACCCCTGTATCCTCCTAGAGGCGAAGTCAGGATGAATTTCGCAAAAAATAAAGTCCTTCGGCAACGAAAATTTAGCATGGGGTTTTCCTATGTAAATTTACCCTGAAGTAATTTTACCAAAGATCATCGACATTTCGCGGGGCCAGTTCTATCGAGTGTTAAGCTAATCTAGCGACTGCGAAATCTGGAAACAGAATTAAAATCCGACCTATCGTTGGCCCTGGAAGGATTCAAAAAGAACTAGGATTATTTTTCCTCTGCAAGAATGTACGGAGCTCTTAAATCTCCATCCCTTAACATCCATTGACAATCCATCATGTTCCCCATAGCTATTTATGTTATGCATCTAACGGTGAGCATAAGAACCATCAAAAAATATTTTGTGACCACTTTATTTAACAAAATGAGGTGCGGCCTAGCATCTAGTCGAGACCAAGTCATCCCGGCCTACCACCCATTCCGACCCCAAATTCCTCATCGACGATAACTAAACAATATATTATATGAATCGCACCGTACATACTTCCTTCTAGATCTTGATCTTGTCTTGATATACTCACTCAGGCTCACTCTCTCACGACTGAGTCCTCTCAGCTCTTCCAAATGGCGTCCGTTCCGCCTCGTGTCCAGTCCAACTCCGAGTTCCTCTTCTTCGAAAGACCTTTGACCCTCATGGCGGGGGCGTGATGACGTCACTGCGCTTCAGTCTTAGAAAACTAAGGGCGTGATGACGTCACTGCGCTTCAGTCTTAGAAAACTAATTTTTATATAAGTTAATATTTTCAATAACTCCGAGAGGCGAAGTCTTAGAGAATTTCGCAATAAGAAATAGAGTCCTTCGGCGACGGAAATTTAACACGGTGTTTTCCTATGTAACTTTACCCTGAGGTAATTTTACCAAAAATCCCCGAAATTTCACGGGTCCAGCCCTATTGAGTGCCTGCGGCCTCTCAAGTCCCTTCACAGAGTCGGGCTAGAGTCAAGCTCAAAAGGGTTTTCTTTCCCCACTGATTCCGCCAAGCCCGTTCCCTTGGCTGTGGCTTCGCTGGATAGTAGATAGGGACAGTGAGGATCTCGTTCATCCCTTCATGCGCGTCACTGTTTAGATGACGAAATGAATGAGTTCATTCATTTTCGCTGCATGATTTTTCGGGTGACACCGTCACAATTTCGGTCTTCGAGGCCGGCCGATAGGCACAGTTGTGACCGGAAGGGACGAGGTTCTCCTGACCACGTGGCCCTTGACTTGGTTTGTCCGCACAATGTGGGCGCTTTCAGGATGAACTTTAGCCGGGGAGCGTTTGGGCGCCCCAGTCTGATACTGCCGCCCACGCGCAGAACAACTTGTGAGTGCACGTGGGTCCCGGCGGTCCCACTGGCCTAGCGCTACCATGTTTAGACAGCGAACTCCGTCCCCGGGCACCGGCACCTACTCCCGGAAGCAAGAGAGATCAGCAGTGCCGGGCATGGTAGGACACCCGCGGAGCCCAGGCGGACCGGGGACGCGCGAGCCTACGCGTTAGCGTGCTACGGCGGAATCAATGGCTTCAGCCACGTCCGGGCCGATATTCGGCCCGGCCGCACCGGGAATGAACTGGTTCGACACCCGCGCTAGAGAGGTCGCGGGCGACTGAGATGTGTTAACAAATTAATTAATTAATTTGAGATGTCCGATTTCTAGTGTTTGGAAATTTGGAAGAGCTTGACCCTAGCCTTTCCCTTGCGAGGGCAAGGAGGAACTTAACACTTGACACTTAAGCTTAGTTTGAAGTACACACTGCCAGCGCTCCCGGTGGGACGGCAGGGCAACCAGAAGGGACGAGGTTCTCCTGACCACGTGGCCCTCGATCTGGGAAGCGAGAGGCGTTCCATTAGTGGACGCGCCCCTCACGCCCGACTTTTGGGCGGCCCCGGCAGGCCGTTTGTTTTGACGTTCCGTGACAGGCCCCGCACCCCCACCTCAGGGCCGACCGGGCGACCGGAATGAATCCCGGTGTCCCGATCCGAACCTTCAGAGCGGGCCGGCTGGGGAGTGCCAAGCACCCCGTACCTGCACTTTCCGTCCCTGCGGTCCCAAATACCGGAACCACCCGAATACCACTTTATTTGACAAAATGAGGTGCGGCCTCCAGCCTTAGAAAACCAACCCTAAATAAGTCAATACCTCCAACGAGAGGGTGGTAGGAGGGTGATGGCAGGGTGATGGGAGGGTGATGGCAGGGTGATGGGAGGGAGATGGGGGAGGGTGATGGGGGAGGGTGATGGGGCAGGGTGATGGGGCAGGGTGATGGGAGGGTGATAGCAGGGTGATGGGAGGGTGATGGCAGAGGGTGATGGCAGAGGGTGATGGCAGAGGGTGACGGGGGAGGGTGATGGCAGAGGGTGACGGGGGAGGGTGACCGGGGAGGGTGATGGGAGGGTGATGGCAGGGTGATGGGAGGGTGGTGGGAGGGTGGTGGGAGGGTGATGGGAGGGTGATGGGAGGGTGATGGCAAGGGCGATGGCAAGGCGATGGGAGGGTGATGGGGGAGGGTGATGGGGGAGGGTGATGGGGCAGGGTGATGGGGCAGGGTGATGGGAGGGTGATGGGAGGGTGATGGGATGGGAGGGAGGAGTTTGTTTTGACGTTCTGTGACAGGCCCCGCACCCCCACCTCCGGGCCGACCGGGCGACCGGAATGAATCCCGGTGTCCCGATCCGAACCTTCAGAGCGGGCCGGCTGGGGAGTGCCAAGCACCCCGTACCTGCACTTTCCGTCCCTGCGGTCCCAAATACCGGAACCACCCGAATACCACTTTATTTGACAAAATGAGGTGCGGCCTACAGCCTTAGAAAACCAACCCTAAATAAGTCAATACCTCCAACGAGAGGGTGGTAGGAGGGTGATGGCAGGGTGATGGGAGGGTGATGGCAGGGTGATGGGAGGGAGATGGGGGAGGGTGATGGGGGAGGGAGATGGGGGAGGGTGATGGGGGAGGGTGATGGGGCAGGGTGATGGGGCAGGGTGATGGGAGGGTGATAGCAGGGTGATGGGAGGGTGATGGCAGAGGGTGATGGCAGAGGGTGATGGCAGAGGGTGACGGGGGAGGGTGACCGGGGAGGGTGATGGGAGGGTGATGGCAGGGTGATGGGAGGGTGATGGGGGAGGGTGATGGGGCCTCCCTATAGAAGTCAGTATCTCCCACGACACAGGCGCGCATTCGTGCCGCGTGACGTGGTGACGTCATCACACTTTCCCCTCAAAAGACCCATTTGATATCTATATTATAATAGCCGTAGATGATTCTGTCTGTCTGTCTGTCTGTCTATCTGTTGGGTGTCTGTCCGGGGTGTGGCTTACTCGGTTTGCAGAGTAGCTCCACCCATAGCTCCACCCATTCTGGGAGTGGCTATAACAAATATCCACCATTTTATTAACTCGCATAGCTTTGAGTCCTGTTTTGTAGGCCCGTGGTGTCTTGCTCTCCCCCAGTTTTATTTCAAATCAAATTCGATAAATCATTTCATTTTTCACAGTCGCTAACATAGTTTTAGACTCGGTTGAAAAAAAACGGGAAGAAAATCCGATGAAAGTTGCCGTTTATAGAACGAAATGAATTCTCAAAGGCCTGTAACTTCAAGGCCATTGAGTCTCTCTCACGCCTTTATCTCCAATCTAACTCACCATATGATTTCATTTTTATCGATGGTTTTACTTTTAGACTCGGTGTCAGCAATAATTGAGAACAATCCACACACGCGGGAAAATGCAGAGATATATTTTTTAAAATCGCGTCATGGTGTATCATACACCGCCCAACATGACACCGACGACAACGTGTCGATATATATTAAAAATTCGCTTTTGCTTTTCCGTTAAGATATATTACTTTTTCGTTTGATGACAGTCGTCACAAAAACGTCAACAATGATGCCGACATATATTTCTTCGTTTTTATTTAATTCAACATTATTAGCCGGAAGTAAAATATGTTTCAGGAAATTACCGAGAGATATTTCTTCGTTTTTTAAAATTAGTTATGTGCGAATACACTTTAAATAGGTTTATTTGAAATCTTTAATTTTCCACAATATAATTTACTTGCCATTTATCATTTGACTAGGGCATGCCCGTACGTGGGTGCAATGCCCGTACGTGGGTACGTGGGTACGTGGGTGCGAGTACGGTGACAATCCCCCCCCCCCCCCCTCTATTTACATGAAATGTTTTGGTCCATTCGCAACGCCAAAGCGAACGGCGAACGCTTTACATGAAATGGTTTGGTCCATGAAATGTTTTGGTTCATTCGCAACGCCAAAGCGAACGGCGAACGGCTTGCGAGTACAGTGACAATCCCCCCCCCCCCCCCCCCCCTCTATTTACATGAAATGGTTTTCATTAGTTTTAAAACATAGTTTAACGCCAACATAGCGGCAACATAGTTTTCCAACGTGAAATAAATGAATACGCTGTCAAATGTGCCGTCCGAGGCAGAGTGTGTTCGCCACGTTCGGCACACGCGATAGCTCGCTGCTCTCTGATTGGTTGAAGCGTTTTTTGGACATAGCTCGGTAAGTACTTCTCCGATTAATATGAAACCTTGAAAAGGCACATCCTCGGGTCCCCAGCAATATACCTGGCAAGTTTCAAGTATATCGGACCCGTGGTTGTCGAGAAACAGCGGTCACAGACAAACAAACATACATACATACATACATACACACAGAGAGTAGTGGAATTATAGATAGATGATTACGAGACAAATTCCTCTTGAGGATCGTGACAATTCATGCGCTGCGTGGAAACTTCTATTTCCAAAATGAATGAGACGATCGATGAAGAACGCAGACTTGAACAGGATGCAGCAAGAAAACGAATGAGACGGGCGAACGAGTCCATCGACGAACGTCAATGCAAACTTGCGGGGTCACCCGTGGGAATCCCACGGGCATGGATGTGTGTGACATTTCGACATATTGAGTTAGATGCTGCACATTCATTTTTACAAAATGGTTACTGGCAAGTCATCAGATCCAGAAATGGTGTAAAAACCACCGTTTAGAGGCCATTTTTCCCCGCAAAGCGGGGGTTGGCCTTTTCGGGGACCGTGGTAGTTGTTGTTTTTTTTGTCCCCTTTTTGAAGCAATGTTTTACGGCCGGATGCCCTTCCTGACGCCAACCCTTTTTGCCGCCTTCAACGACAAACAGGGAATTACCAGTGAACTGGTACTCAATTAGCCGACCTCGGAAGGATGACAGGCTGAGTCAACCCCCCTGGCATTAATTCGGCGATCGACCGAGATTCGAACCCAGGATCCTAAGCCGGCACCCTAGCCGCTAGCCCAACACCAGAAATGGTGTCATGAACACAATTTATTTACGCACAAGCACAAAAGCAAGACGGGCCGATTTCCGATTCCGACGGGCCGACGGGCGAGACGGGCCGATTTCCGATTCCGACGGGCCGATTTGGAGCAAGAAAAAGAACGAGACGGGAGAAAAAGGAGAGAAACGAGACGGGGAAAGCCGATTGGAGAGGCGAGTGAGGCGCGATTGGAGAGGAGTGTGAGGCGCGATTGGAGAGGAGTGTGAGGCACGATTGGAGAGGAGTGTGAGGCGTGATTGGAGAGGAGTGTGAGGCACGATTGGAGAGGAGTGATTGGAGGGGAGTGTGAGGCACGATTGGAGAGGAGTGTGAGGCACGATTGGAGAGGAGTGTGAGGCGCGATTGGAGAGGAGTGTGAGGCGCGATTGGAGAGGAGTGTGAGGCGCGATTGGAGAGGCGTGTGAAGGATTGGAGAGGAGAGGAGTGTGAGGGATTGGAGAGGTGAGGGATTGGAAAGGAGAGGGATGTGAGGGTTTGGAGAGGAGAGGAGTGCTAGGTGGAGAGAGGAGAGTGTCAGGTGGAGACAGGAGAGTGTCAGGTGGAGACAGGAGAGTGTCAGGTGGAGAGGAGTGAGGGGTCACATATTATGTGAAATAAATAAATTGTGTTCATCACACCATTTCTGGATCTGATGACTTGCCAGTAACCATTTTGTAAAAATGAATGTGCAGCATATAACTCAATATGTCGAAATGTCACACACATCCATGCCCGTGGGATTCCCACGGGTGACCCCGCTAGTATTCTGATATTAGCTTTAGAAAACCAACCCTATATAAGTCAATACCTCCAACGATACAGGTGCACAAAATACAAAATCACAAAAGATTTATTTGATATAAGTTAATATTTTGAATAACTCGGTCAATATCAGTCCGAATTTCGCCAAATAAAGGTTCCCGTTATCCACAGATACCCCTGTATCCTCCTAGAGGCGAAGTCAGGATGAATTTCGCAAAAAATAAAGTCCTTCGGCAACGAAAATTTAGCATGGGGTTTTCCTATGTAAATTTACCCTGAAGTAATTTTACCAAAGATCATCGACATTTCACGGGGCCAGTTCTATCGAGTGTTAAGCTAATCTAGCGACTGCGAAATCTGGAAACAGAATTAAAATCCGACCTATCGTTGGCCCTGGAAGGATTCAAAAAGAACTAGGATTATTTTTCCTCTGCAAGAATGTACGGAGCTCTTAAATCTCCATCCCTTAACATCCATTGACAATCCATCATGTTCCCCATAGCTATTTATGTTATGCATCTAACGGTGAGCATAAGAACCATCAAAAAATATTTTGTGACCACTTTATTTAACAAAATGAGGTGCGGCCTAGCATCTAGTCGAGACCAAGTCATCCCGGCCTACCACCCATTCCGACCCCAAATTCCTCATCGACGATAACTAAACAATATATTATATGAATCGCACCGTACATACCTCCTTCTAGATCTTGATCTTGTCTTGATATACTCACTCAGGCTCACTCTATCACGACTGAGTCCTCTCAGCTCTTCCAAATGGCGTCCGTTCCGCCTCGTGTCCAGTCCAACTCCGAGTTCCTCTTCTTCGAAAGACCTTTGACCCTCATGGCGGGGGCGTGATGACGTCACTGCGCTTCAGTCTTAGAAAACTAAGGGCGTGATGACGTCACTGCGCTTCAGTCTTAGAAAACTAATTTTTATATAAGTTAATATTTTCAATAACTCCTAGAGGCGAAGTCTTAGAGAATTTCGCAATAAGAAATAGAGTCCTTCGGCGACGGAAATTTAACACGGTGTTTTCCTATGTAACTTTACCCTGAGGTAATTTTACCAAAAATCCCCGAAATTTCACGGGTCCAGCCCTATTGAGTGCCTGCGGCCTCTCAAGTCCCTTCACAGAGTCGGGCTAGAGTCAAGCTCAAAAGGGTTTTCTTTCCCCACTGATTCCGCCAAGCCCGTTCCCTTGGCTGTGGCTTCGCTGGATAGTAGATAGGGACAGTGAGGATCTCGTTCATCCCTTCATGCGCGTCACTGTTTAGATGACGAAATGACTGAGTTCATTCATTTTCGCTGCATGATTTTTCGGGTGACACCGTCACAATTTCGGTCTTCGAGGCCGGCCGATAGGCACAGTTGTGACCGGAAGGGACGAGGTTCTCCTGACCACGTGGCCCTTGACTTGGTTTGTCCGCACAATGTGGGCGCTTTCAGGATGAACTTTAGCCGGGGAGCGTTTGGGCGCCCCGGTCTGATACTGCCGCCCACGCGCAGAACACCTTGTGAGTGCACGTGGGTCCCGGCGGTCCCACTGGCCTAGCGCTACCATGTTTAGACAGCGAACTCCGTCCCCGGGCACCGGCACCTACTCCCGGAAGTTTGAGAGATCAGCAGTGCCGGGCACGGTAGGACACCCGCGGAGCCCCGGCCTACCGGGGACGCGCGAGCCTACGCGTTAGCGTGCTACGGCGGAATCAACGGCTTCGGCCACGGCCGGGCCGATACTCGGCCCGGTCGCACCGGAAATGAACTGGTTCGACGCCCGCGCTAGAGAGGTCGCGGGCGACTGAGATGTTTTAACAAATAATTAATTAATTTGAGACGTCCGATTTCTAGTGTTTGGAAATTTGGAGGAGCTTGACCCTCGCCTTTCCCTTGCGAGGGCAAGGAGGAACTTAACACTTGACACTTAAGCTTAGTTTGAAGTACACCCTGCCGGCGCTCCCGGTGGGACGGCAGGGCAACCAGAAGGGACAAGGTTCTCCTGACCACGTGGCCCTCGATCTGGGAAGCGAGAGGCGCTCCATTAGTGGACGCGCCCCTCACGCCCGACTTTTGGGCGGCCCCGGCAGGCCGTTTGTTTTGACGTTCCGTGACAGGCCCCGCACCCCCACCTCAGGGCCGACCGGGCGACCGGAATGAATCCCGGTGTCCCGATCCGAACCTTCAGAGCGGGCCGGCTGGGGAGTGCCAAGCACCCCGTACCTGCACTTTCCGTCCCTGCGGTCCCAAATACCGGAACCACCCGAATACCACTTTATTCGACAAAATGAGGTGCGGCCTACAGCCTTAGAAAACTAACCCTATATAAGTCAACTAGCGGGGTCACCCGTGGGAATCCCACGGGCATGGATGTGTGTGACATTTCGACATATTGAGTTATATGCTGCACATTCATTTTTACAAAATGGTTACTGGCAAGTCATCAGATCCAGAAATGGTGTGATGAACACAATTTATTTATTTCACATAATATGTGACCCCTCACTCCTCTCCACCTGACACTCTCCTGTCTCCACCTGACACTCTCCTGTCTCCACCTGACACTCTCCTCTCTCCACCTAGCACTCCTCTCCTCTCCAAACCCTCACATCCCTCTCCTTTCCAATCCCTCACCTCTCCAATCCCTCACACTCCTCTCCTCTCCAATCCTTCACACGCCTCTCCAATCGCGCCTCACACTCCTCTCCAATCGCGCCTCACACTCCTCTCCAATCGCGCCTCACACTCCTCTCCAATCGTGCCTCACACTCCTCTCCAATCGTGCCTCACACTCCCCTCCAATCACTCCTCTCCAATCGTGCCTCACACTCCTCTCCAATCACGCCTCACACTCCTCTCCAATCGTGCCTCACACTCCTCTCCAATCGCGCCTCACACTCCTCTCCAATCGCGCCTCACTCGCCTCTCCAATCGGCTTTCCCCGTCTCGTTTCTCTCCTTTTTCTCCCGTCTCGTTCTTTTTCTTGCTCCAAATCGGCCCGTCGGAATCGGAAATCGGCCCGTCTCGCCCGTCGGCCCGTCGGAATCGGAAATCGGCCCGTCTTGCTTTTGTGCTTGTGCGTAAATAAATTGTGTTCATGACACCATTTCTGGTGTTGGGCTAGCGGCTAGGGTGCCGGCTTAGGATCCTGGGTTCGAATCTCGGTCGATCGCCGAATTAATGCCAGGGGGGTTGACTCAGCCTGTCATCCTTCCGAGGTCGGCTAATTGAGTACCAGTTCACTGGTAATTCCCTGTTTGTCGTTGAAGGCGGCAAAAAGGGTTGGCGTCAGGAAGGGCATCCGGCCGTAAAACATTGCTTCAAAAAGGGGACAAAAAAAACAACAACTACCACGGTCCCCGAAAAGGCCAACCCCCGCTTTGCGGGGAAAAATGGCCTCTAAACGGTGGTTTTTACACCATTTCTGGATCTGATGACTTGCCAGTAACCATTTTGTAAAAATGAATGTGCAGCATCTAACTCAATATGTCGAAATGTCACACACATCCATGCCCGTGGGATTCCCACGGGTGACCCCGCAAGTTTGCATTGACGTTCGTCGATGGACTCGTTCGCCCGTCTCATTCGTTTTCTTGCTGCATCCTGTTCAAGTCTGCGTTCTTCATCGATCGTCTCATTCATTTTGGAAATAGAAGTTTCCACGCAGCGCATGAATTGTCACGATCCTCAAGAGGAATTTGTCTCGTAATCATCTATCTATAATTCCACTACTCTCTGTGTGTATGTATGTATGTATGTATGTTTGTTTGTCTGTGACCGCTGTTTCTCGACAACCACAGGTCCGATATACTTGAAACTTGCCAGGTATATTGCTGGGGACCCGAGGATGTGCCTTTTCAAGGTTTCATATTAATCGGAGAAGTACTTACCGAGCTATGTCCAAAAAACGCTTCAACCAATCAGAGAGCAGCGAGCTATCGCGTGTGCCGAACGTGGCGAACACACTCTGCCTCGGACGGCACATTTGACAGCGTATTCATTTATTTCACGTTGGAAAACTATGTTGCCGCTATGTTGGCGTTAAACTATGTTTTAAAACTAATGAAAACCATTTCATGTAAATAGAGGGGGGGGGGGGATTGTCACTGTACTCGCAAGCCGTTCGCCGTTCGCTTTGGCGTTGCGAATGAACCAAAACATTTCATGGACCAAACCATTTCATGTAAAGCGTTCGCCGTTCGCTTTGGCGTTGCGAATGGACCAAAACATTTCATGAACCAAACCATTTCATGTAAATAGAGGGGGGGGGGGATTGTCACCGTACTCGCACCCACGTACCCACGTACCCACGTACGGGCATTGCACCCACGTACGGGCATGCCCTAGTCAAATGATAAATGGCAAGTAAATTATATTGTGGAAAATTAAAGATTTCAAATAAACCTATTTAAAGTGTATTCGCACATAACTAATTTTAAAAAACGAAGAAATATCTCTCGGTAATTTCCTGAAACATATTTTACTTCCGGCTAATAATGTTGAATTAAATAAAAACGAAGAAATATATGTCGGCATCATTGTTGACGTTTTTGTGACGACTGTCATCAAACGAAAAAGTAATATATCTTAACGGAAAAGCAAAAGCGAATTTTTAATATATATCGACACGTTGCCGTCGGTGTCATGTTGGGCGGTGTATGATACACCATGACGCGATTTTAAAAAATATATCTCTGCATTTTCCCGCGTGTGTGGATTGTTCTCAATTATTGCTGACACCGAGTCTAAAAGTAAAACCATCGATAAAAATGAAATCATATGGTGAGTTAGATTGGAGATAAAGGCGTGAGAGAGACTCAATGGCCTTGAAGTTACAGGCCTTTGAGAATTCATTTCGTTCTATAAACGGCAACTTTCATCGGATTTTCTTCCCGTTTTTTTTCAACCGAGTCTAAAACTATGTTAGCGACTGTGAAAAATGAAATGATTTATCGAATTTGATTTGAAATAAAACTGGGGGAGAGCAAGACACCACGGGCCTACAAAACAGGACTCAAAGCTATGCGAGTTAATAAAATGGTGGATATTTGTTATAGCCACTCCCAGAATGGGTGGAGCTATGGGTGGAGCTACTCTGCAAACCGAGTAAGCCACACCCCGGACAGACACCCAACAGATAGACAGACAGACAGACAGACAGAATCATCTACGGCTATTATAATATAGATACCTCCAACGACACAGGCGCGCATTCGTGCCGCGTGACGTGGTGACGTCATCGCGCTTTCACCTTAAAAGATTTATTTGATATAAATTGATATTTTGATATAAGCCTTAGAAAACCAACCCTATAGAAGTCAAGTGGTCCAATAAAGGGTGATGGGAGGGTGATGGCAGGGTGATGGGAGGGTGATGGCAGGGTGATGGGAGGGTGATGGCATTTTATTTTCACCACTTCAAATCGACCGAATTTCACCAAATAAGATACCACACTCGCTGCACTGATGTCATTTTTACGGCAAAAGTGAAAACAGATTTTAATTTGGAAATAAAACGAAAGCGTGCACAATGGAATCATTCGTGCCGCGTGACACGGTGACGTCATCGCGTTTCCACCTTAAAAGACTTATTTGATATAAGTTAATCTTTTGATATAAGCCTTAGAAAACCAACCCTATAGAAGTCAAATGGTCCAATAAAGGGTGATGGGAGGGTGATGGGAGGGTGATGGGGGAGCGTGATGGGGGAGGGTGATGGGGCCTCCCTATAGAAGTCAGTACCTCCAATGACACAGGCGCGCATTCGTGCCACGTGACGTGGTGACGTCATCACACTTTCACCTCAAAAGACCCATTTGATATAAGTTAATATTCTGATATAAGCTTTAGTAAACCAACCCTAAATAAGTCAATACCTCCAACGACACAGGTGCGCATTCGTGCCGCGTGACGTGGTGACGTCATCGCGCTTTCACCTTAAAAGATTTATTTGATATTTTGATATAAACCTTAGAAAACCAACCCTACAGAAGTCAAATGGTCCAATAAAGGGTGATGGGAGGGTGATGGCAGGGTGATGGGAGGGTGGTGGGAGGGTGATGGCAGGGTGGTGGGGGGGTGATGGCAGGGTGATGGGAGGGTGATGGCAGGGTGATGGGAGGGTGATGGCAGGGTGATGGGGGAGGGTGATGGGGCAGGGTGATGGGGGAGGGTGATGGGAGGGTGATGGGAGGGTGATGGGATGGGAGGGAGGAGTTTGTTTTGACGTTCCGTGACAGGCCCCGCACCCCCACCTCCGGGCCGACCGGGCGACCGGAATGAATCCCGGTGTCCCGATCCGAACCTTCAGGGCGGGCCGGCTGCACTTTCCGTCCCTGCGGTCTCAAATACCGGAACCACCCGAATACCACTTTATTTGACAAAATGAGGTGCGGCCTACAGCCTTAGAAAACCAACCCTAAATAAGTCAATACCTCCAACGACACAGGTGCGCATTCGTGCCGCGTGACGTGGTGACGTCATCGCGCTTTCACCTTAAAAGATTTATTTGATATTTTGATATAAACCTTAGAAAACCAACCCTACAGAAGTCAAATGGTCCAATAAAGGGTGATGGGAGGATGATGGCAGGGTGATGGGAGGGTGGTGGGAGGGTGATGGCAGGGTGGTGGGAGGGTGATGGCAGGGTGATGGGAGGGTGATGGGAGGGTGATGGGAGGGTGATGGGAGGGTGGTGGGAGGGTGATGGTAGGGTGGTGGGAGGGTGATGGGAGGGTGATGGGAGGGTTATGGGAGGGTGGTGGGAGGGTGATGGTAGGGTGGTGGGAGGGTGATGGCAGGGTGATGGGAGGGTGATGGCAGGGTGATGGGAGGGTGATGGCAGGGTGATGGGAGGGTGATGGCAGAGGGTGATGGGGGAGGGTGATGGCAGCGTGGTGGGAGGGTGGTGGGAGGGTGATGGCAGGGTGATGGTAGGGTGGTGGGAGGGTGATGGCAGGGTGATGGGAGGGTGATGGCAGGGTGATGGGAGGGTGATGGCAGGGTGATGGCAGGGTGATGGCAGGGTGATGGGGGAGGGTGATGGGGGAGGGTGATGGGGCCTCCCTATAGAAGTCAGTATCTCCAACGACACAGGCGCGCATTCGTGCCGCGTGACGTGGTGATGTCATCACACTTTCCCCTCAAAAGACCCATTTGATATAAGTTAATATTCTGATATAAGCTTTCGAAAACCAACCCTATACAAGTCAATACCTCCAACGATACAGGTGCGCAAGATACAAAATCGCAAAAGATTTATTTGATATAAGTTAATATTTTGAATAACTCGGTCAATATCAGTCCGAATTTCACCAAATAAAGGTTCCCGTTATCCACAGATACCCCTGTCTCCTCCTAGAGGCGAAGTCAGGATGAATTTCGCAAAAATTAAAGTCCTTCGGCAACGAAGATTTAACATGGGGCTTTCCTATGTAACTTTACCCCGAGGTAATTTCACCAAAAATCCCCGAAATTTCGCGGGTCCCGTTCTATTGAGTGTTAAGCTAATCTAGCGATTGCAAAATCTGAAAACAGAATTAAGATCCGAGTCCCCGTTCACTCTCGAGGCCTCCAAGAGCAAATCGCATATATTCCTAACGAAAAAACCCCGGAGTTCCTAAATCCCAAATCCCATGCCATCCGATGTCAATCCATATATCTATACCTCACTACGAACGTTCTGCATCCAATGATAAGCATTAAAACCATCAAAAATTATTTTGTGACCACTTTATCTAACAAAATGAGGTGCGGCTTAGCATCTAGTCGAGGCCAAGTCACCCAGGCCGATCACCCCTTCCGACCCCAAATTCCTCATCGACGATAACTAAACAATATATTATATGAATCGCACCGTACATACCTCCTTCTAGATCTTGATCTTGTCTTGATATACTCACTCAGGCTCACTCTATCACGACTGAGTCCTCTCAGCTCTTCCAAATGGCGCCCGCTACGCCTCTTGTCCAGTCCACCTCCGAGCTCTTCTTCTTCGAATGACACTCATGGTGGGGGCGTGATGACGTCACTGCGCTTCAGTCTTAGAAAACTAAGGGCGTGATGACGTCACTGCACTTCAGTCTTAGAAAACTAATTTTTATATAAGTTAATATTGTTACAGACGCGGTTGTGAATGTTGGTTTACCGAGCGGTTTGGTATGACCACGTCTGCACAGTTTACCCGATTCCACTCGATCGTTGCCGAGTCGCGCTACGCTGAATCAATGAAGGAAAAGGACACAACGGCTGGGATTAAAATGACACGACACCAAGGGTTCAGTTCTCAAGACCTCCGGAGGAGGTTATATTAGGGCGGAAGGTCAGATTACAACTACAAGAGGGACAGCATAGAAAGACAGGCACTTAGACACACTTATCTTATTCCCTGACAGACGACAGATAAACAGGACAAAAACTGACTCACACGGGGATTGATGGCAAGGAAAGCGGGCAGTCGATGGCTCAAGGTGCACCGTTCTCGGAGGGGGTGCACCGTTCTCGGAGGTACTGCAATACCGGGTCGATGCGTGGAGCTCGCTCAGCGCTTGGAGGTGGTGACTGGCTCTTCTTCAAGCTGGGGGCGCATCTCTCGTCACGTCCGGTAAGTGGCCGCGTATATCCGGCGGGGAGTGACACGCCCTCGGCTCGTTAGCTCCGCCCCAGATGGAATCGGCCCGTTGCTTCTCATTGGGTGCGTGCGGGGGGGGTTACCTGCTCCGCCCTTGACGAGGGGCTGACATGGAGCCCCTTCGTGGTAACCCCGTCGGAGCGCACATGGGTAATGGCGGCTAACCGAGCCGGAGTGAGGACGCACACTCCCCGCGCGTGCCGTTGTTGTAGTTGTTGTAGTTGCTGTTGTAGTTGTTGTTTGGGGAAGAAGATGGGAGGAGGTATGGGAAGGTCCTAAACTCACTACTGGTGCCATATAATCACATTCTGGTGCAACGAAGAGTCAGAATTAATGGAAACGAGTCCTTAACTGACATAGACTAAGAATAACTAGCAAGATGTCCGAAAGTTGTCTACGTGAGATGCGGTGGACCTGGGCACGACATTTAATGGGGGAAAAAGGGGAAGGTCGGTTCTACAGAGTGTTATTTACAGGCAATGGGACTAGGGAATGGGGGATTGGGGATAGTTGGGGAGTATTGGGGAAATAGGGGAATATTTACAAGCGGATATTGAGGCCAAGTCCCATATCCGCAACATTGCACCCTTCTCTACCCTCGGGGCGTCCCGACCCGATAAATTTTTACCTATTTTAGTGTGGCACTCAGATGTAGTTCCCTCTACTATTAACTCTACCCTGAGTGCGACAGTTTTACAGATCTTCACAAATGAGTAAATATGTCCCCCTGCGACGTTGCACCCTTCTCCTCACAGAAACACGCCCACAGGATAACCGAATTGCGGAAAGAATTCGCAAACTAAACATACAGCCGGTAGGGAGCATTATTTACAAGACTACGCTGATATTTACACTACGATCCAGGACCTGTTTTTGGAGGAACACATGCAGATGTTATGCATAGAGAGAGCACGCATGCCATCATCGATACACCAACCCACGAGTGCTCTGTGGCCTACGGCCTTTAATAATGTGCAGAGCACCCCTTCCAAGCACCAAAAGCACCACCCCATCAGGTACAGTCAGCACCATCCGGTGCACCACCATTGTTCAATGAATAAAAATAAATTCAACAACCCCTAACCCTGCAGGTGTCTCTTGCTCTTCGTGTGGTGCACGTGGCCTTCTGGCTTCTTTCAAAAAAATAAAGAAAGGCGCCAACCGCGTCCATTTCTCTATTGTGGCCATCAGGGGGCCAACTGTTAGTGGTTCACCTTGTATGGCATAGGGGCCACGTTGACCCATAGGTCCATCCATGGGTGGTGCTTGGCCGCAAAAGAACTGCGGTCCATCGTGGGTGGCCACAAACATTGCGGTCCATATGGTGTATCGATCCAGGCAGCAAGCAGCGAAAGTGCAGGCCCACAACTGCGTAGCCAGCACCTCTCTCTCCTCTCTCTCTACCCCAAAGCCAGATCCTCGGAGGTGGGAGACAAAAGAAGCAGACAAGTGAGTAAGGTGGTCAGGGCGCAAAAGTGCACGCAATATAAGGTAATGCACACTGGGGGCACATGGGAACCAGGTGAGACAGGTACGTTCCTACCGTACGCTCCCCCCCCCCCCCACCAGGTAACCTACATGGCCCCTCCCTTACCCCTTACTGTATCCACAAAACACAACACTACCCATAAACATCTACTTTACAAATCAACAAACATCCCTACTGTCTTCCCCGTTCCTCCCATAAACCAAATTCGTCTTCTCTCCCTCCTAACCAATCAAATTTGCTATTTCCAACTCTCATCAAAATTTGCCATCTCCAACTCAACATCAAAATTTGCCATCACCAACTCAACATCATAATTTGCCATTACCAATTCATCATCAGTCCCTCCTAGGGAGGGAGAGATGGAATCACCCCAATGTCTCATCCACGTCGTGATGCGTCTCACAAATCCTCACAGCAATTCTCATTTCCTGCACCAAAACAAGAAAACACAGGTGTGGAGTCATCATCATCACCACAGGTAAGTGGCTGCGTATGGTGCGACAGGTTCATCAATCCTAACTATTTCCTAAATGACTTTAACAACTTTACACTACCCGGGGTCTTTCTCCGGCCAAACCATTGGCCCTCTTACACTATGGGTTCTAAAAACCAATTCCCATTGGCCAAACTGTGGTGCTTTTCAATTTGGGGTCTCACTCCCCCGATTCATCTCCCGGTGCCCTCGCACAATTTCTGGGCCGCGACGTGTACCTCTCCCAGCGGGTCTACCCACCTGCACACCCCCACCACTGCAGTTGCCTCCGAGCTTACCTGCTCCTTACCCTAACCTAACTACCTGGGGAAGGCCCTCTGGCGCTCTCCCCACTCGGTGCCTTCTCTGGCACTGGGCTACCCGATCCACACCCGGGATCCTCAGGCACCCACTCACAACTACCGGCTCCCAGAGCCCACTTACGGCCTCACCTGGCCGACATCCTCACAGTGGTGGAGTGCCCAACCAACTACACACACTAACAGGCTACACGCCCAGCCATTTCCACAACACTAATGCACCCATCCAAATACCATTCTGCAACCGCACCACAGATGCCAATATCCAACCACAATTTACCTATACCCTCTACCTAACACTTACACTACCCGCCCCGGGTACTCGTGAAAGGGGTCCACTCTTCCCCCATCCACACCTTCGCACCATGCACACCACTCCGTACCACTTACTCCAACTCTCTCCACACACCTGTACTTGCACACCTGTGCTCTCACACCTGGTGCCACCTGCACCCTTCTCTCCCCAAGCGCATTCGCGCTGATCCACAACACTCATTACTCACACACTGCTCCACACACCTGTCCAGTTGCACACCTGTGCAATCACACCTGTTCCATTCTCACACACACGGCATCATCTCAGCTAACTACTCCCTTCTGAAACTTGCGCTTCCCAGTCGTCCCTTTAAACTATTGCGCTCCCTCGTCATTATCATCCACACTAAACTACCTGCGTCCCCACTACAGGTATCAGTCACTAACTAAACTTGACGTCACCTAATGTCAATCTCTTCTCTAGATCCCTACAATATAACCTAACCCACCCGGGCTAGTTTTCACTGCCATCAACCCCATAAACTATTGCGCATTTGCCCCACGTCTGTGAGGGATGACAGCGTTGCCATCCCACCACCGCGGGGCATCTCACTATCAATTTTGTTCGTCCAGATTTCCAACCAATTCAAAAATTTTCCATTTACTGCCAATTATATTCACCTTCCTAAATTTCGTTTCAAATCACTACCATCATCATCCGTCTACTTATTACATCCTCTCGGTGCGCCAATTCACATCTACAGCCCGGCTTCGTACAGCCGAGCCATGAACGCGGATTCTTTTGTGCTGGCGGCTGGATGCGTCCCGCATTCGGGGCAGGGGCGGGGGCTTACCCGGGCCGAGATCCCATGCATCACCTCGGCGTGGAGCCATCCAATGTCCCGATCTCGACCTGCCGGAATGCCTCAACAAAAAGTGGTCGCCATGACGACCCTTTCTATCGGGCTGCCCGCTCCGCCTAGTGGAGCACGGACGCGGCCGTTCAAAGCGAGGCCCGGCACGCACCGAGGGCCCGCCTCGGCTAAAAGTCGACCTAACCTCTAACCTGGTTACCGTCGATGCTTCACCTGGATTCTTACACCCCGCATCCTGTTCCTTGCTCACACATCCAGCCGTCTCCATGCTCCTCGTACCTTTCCTTACACACCCAGGTACCCTCATTCCACTCACAGCCTTGGTCACACACCTGACCACCGAACACTTTGGCACACATTCGTTGGTCGCACACCTCACCAACACACCTCTTCGCGCCCCCTCCTCGGTCACCTCCTCTGTGACAATCACAGGTGTGCTCTCATTCGCACACCCAACCACGTGCCTCACTACCAATTCCAGCGTGCATTCCCACTCACGCTCTACCATTCCAGGTGTGCATCCTTCCATCCCAGGTGTACATCCTCGCTCACCTGTCACAACCAACTCACTCTCCTTGTCACTCTCACTACTCTCACCTCCATCCTTGACAGCGCACTCACCCTTACTCTTGACAGCGCACTCTTTCCTCATGCACCTGTCCGTCACACACCTTTCTCGCGCACACTCTCCCGTTACACCCTCTGTAACACTCACCACAGGTGTGCATTCTTCCTTGCCTTTGACAGCGCACTCTTTCCCCATGCACCTGTCCGTCACACACCTTTCTCGCGCACACTCTCCCGTCACACCCTCTGTAACACTTACCACACCGCGCTTCCATGTGCTCCCTCGCACACGCGCTACGACCGACTCATTCTCACCAGCACCCTCACTCCTTGGCACGCACTTTTTCCTCACACACCCCAGAGTCGGACTTTCTCGCACACCTCCTCTTTCGCACACCAGACCTGTCGCACACTTCACCAACGGCCTCTCACGAACACCCGGGTCCATCTCGACCCCCAAGCTTCTTAAATCCCCTGGCGCATCATACGCACGACCATATTGGTCACCACTTACACCAGGTCCTCTTCCTCTTCGCTTCTCCTCCATCACCTGCGAATCCCTCATCCGGTTAATGAGCACATCATCACGATCCAAACACAGACTTTGGACCAATTCTTTTATTTCCTCTTTTATCTCTTTCTTATCCCCTCTCCGTCGCTTCTTAATTTCACTCACCCCTTCCTCCACTTCTTCTAATTTCTGCTTCACCTCTTTTATTCCCCGGTACGTCTCCTCAAGCTCGTCCTGCAAGGCTACCTTGACCGTTTCCATGTGCGTCCTCACCTGCCGGTCCTTCGTCTCCATTACCTCTATCACCTCGTCCAACCTCGTTGTCAGTCCCTCACGTACCATCTGACATTGCCTCTTCGTCGCTATCAAGTCATCTTTTAGTTCTTTCTGTGTCGCTTTTAACCCTCCTAATACCGCAGTGTTCCTTTGAACCTGCTCCGTTACTTCTTTTTGTCCCTCCGTCAGCTGTTCCACCTCCTGCGTCAGGACCTCTATGCCCCCTTGTAACTTTACAGTCCCCTTTCTCACCTCCTTCTCCATGCACTCCTTACAGTGCCTCACCTCCTCGCGCACTCCTCCGACCTCCTCACTCACTCCTCTTCTGATCTCCTCTCCCATCACTTGCATCTCCTGCCCAGATGCCACCCTCATCTGCTCCATTTCCTCCCTGTGAGCATCCAGTTTGGTTTCTACCCCCATTCTGACCCCCTCTATCTGCTGCCCCATTTGTTTAACTTCCCTTTCCGCTTGGTCCTTCATGTCCCTCAATTTGCCTTCCATACTGTTTTCTAACCCCTCTAACCCATTTTTCACTCCCTCTATCTGATTCTCCTGGGCAGCCATTCTATTTTCTACCCCCGTTAACCCCTCCTGTATTTCCCCTAATCTATTGTCTAATTTCCCAAATTTCTTGTCTAATCCCTTAAAATTATTGTCTAATTCCTTAAAATTATTGTCTAATCCCTCACCGGTACCCCTCGCTTCGTCCCTCATTACCCCCAATTGCTCACTCTGAGGCCTCGCTTCGTCCCTCATTACCCCCATTTGGTTTCCCATTACCCCCATTTGGTTTCCCATTACCCCCAATTGCTCACTCCGAGCCCTCGCTTCGTCCCTCATTACCCCCATTTGGCCCTCCAATCGCTCACCCATTTGTTCCATAAGGGCCCTCATTTGCAGGAGGAAAAGGTTCGAATCCACCAGGGGCGCTGCCACGGTCGCGGGCGCGGTGACCAGCGAGGCGCCATTTTGCGCGCCTGCTACCCTCGCTGCTTCGCTCTCCTCACGTCCCTCAATTTGGTCCTGGACCGACCCTGCCTCACTCTCCTCTACCGGAACCCAGCTGTCTTGACCCGCCATAGCGCGACTTTCAAAATTCGGGTTTTTATTTTCGTAAAACAAATTCAAATTTCGCCGTTATAATTTCGAGCGGGAAACGCGCTCCGAATCGAATTCTACCTCCCCAACACCAATTGTTACCCTAGTGGTACAATTGGTGTTCCAAAATTTGGGCCTAATAAATTTAGTCCCAGGTCCGAATCCGACACTCCTGACACCAAATGTTACAGACGCGGTTGTGAATGTTGGTTTACCGAGCGGTTTGGTATGACCACGTCTGCACAGTTTACCCGATTCCACTCGAACGTTGCCGAGTCACGCTACGCTGAATCAATGAAGGAAAAGGACACAACGGCTGGGATTAAAATGACACGACACCAAGGGTTCAGTTCTCAAGACCTCCGGAGGAGGTTATATTAGGGCGGAAGGTCAGATTACAACTACAAGAGGGACAGCATAGAAAGACAGGCACTTAGACACACTTATCTTATTCCCTGACAGACGACAGATAAACAGGACAAAAACTGACTCACACGGGGATTGATGGCAAGGAAAGCGGGCAGTCGATGGCTCAAGGTGCACCATTCTCGGAGGGGGTGCACCGTTCTCGGAGGTACTGCAATACCGGGTCGATGCGTGGAGCTCGCTCAGCGCTTGGAGGTGGTGACTGGCTCTTCTTCAAGCTGGGGGCGCATCTCTCGTCACGTCCGGTAAGTGGCCGCGTATATCCGGCGGGGAGTGACACGCCCTCGGCTCGTTAGCTCCGCCCCAGATGGAATCGGCCCGTTGCTTCTCATTGGGTGCGTGCGGGGGGGGTTACCTGCTCCGCCCTTGACGAGGGGCTGACATGGAGCCCCTTCGTGGTAACCCCATCGGAGCGCACATGGGTAATGGCGGCTAACCGAGCCGGAGTGAGGACGCACACTCCCCGCGCGCGCCGTTGTTGTAGTTGTTGTTGTAGTTGCTGTTGTAGTTGTTGTTTGGGGAAGAAGATGGGAGGAGGTATGGGAAGGTCCTAAACTCACTACTGGTGCCATATAATCACATTCTGGTGCAACGAAGAGTCAGAATTAATGGAAAGGAGTCCTTAACTGACATAGACTAAGAATAACTAGCAAGTTGTCCGAAAGTTGTCTACGTGAGATGCGGTGGACCTGGGCACGACATTTAATGGGGGAAAAAGGGGAAGGTCGGTTCTACAGAGTGTTATTTACAGGCAATGGGACTAGGGAATGGGGGATTGGGGATAGTTGGGGAGTATTGGGGAAATAGGGGAATATTTACAAGCGGATATTGAGGCCAAGTCCCATATCCGCAACAATATTTTCAATAACTCCGAGAGGCGAAGTCTTAGAGAATTTCGCAATAAGAAATAGAGTCCTCCGGCGACGGAAATTTAACACGGTGTTTTCCTATGTAACTTTACCCTGAGGTAATTTTACCAAAAATCCCCGAAATTTCATGGGTCCAGCCCTATTGAGTGCCTGCGGCCTCTCAAGTCCCTTCACAGAGTCGGGCTAGAGTCAAGCTCAAAAGGGGTTTTCTTTCCCCACTGATTCCGCCAAGCCCGTTCCCTTGGCTGTGGGTTCGCTGGATAGTAGATAGGGACAGTGAGGATCTCGTTCATCCCTTCATGCGCGTCACTGTTTAGATGACGAAATGAATGAGTTCATTCATTTTCGCTGCATGATTTTTAGGGTGACACCGTCACAATTTCGGTCTTCGAGGCCGGCCGATAGGCACAGTTGTGACCGGAAGGGACGAGGTTCTCCTGACCACGTGGCCCTTGACTTGGTTTGTCCGCACAATGTGGGCGCTTTCAGGATGAACTTTAGCCGGGGAGCGTTTGGGCACCCCAGTCTGATACTGCCGCCCACGCGCAGAACAACTTGTGAGTGCACGTGGGTCCCGGCGGTCCCACTGGCCTAGCGCTACCATGTTTAGACAGCGAACTCCGTCCCCGGGCACCGGCACCTACTCCCGGAAGCAAGAGAGATCAGCAGTGCCGGGCACGGTAGGGCACCCACGGAGCCCAGGCGGACCGGGGACGCGCGAGCCTACGCGTTAGCGGGCTACGGCGGGATCAATGGCTTCAGCCACGTCCGGGCCGATATTCGGCCCGGCCGCACCGGGAATGAACTGGTTCGACGCCCGCGCTAGAGAGGTCGCGGGCGACTGAGATGTGTTAACAAATTAATTAATTAATTTGAGATGTCCGATTCCTAGTGTTTGGAAATTTGGAAGAGCTTGACCCTAGCCTTTCCCTTGCGAGGGCAAGGAGGAACTTAACACTTGACACTTAAGCTTAGTTTGAAGTACACCCTGCCAGCGCTCCCGGTGGGACGGCAGGGCAACCAGAAGGGACGAGGTTCTCCTGACCACGTGGCCCTCGATCTGGGAAGCGAGAGGCGTTCCATTAGTGGACGCACCCCTCACGCCCGACTTTTGGGCGGCCCCGGCAGGCCGTTTGTTTTGACGTTCCATGACAGGCCCCGCACCCCCACCTCAGGGCCGACCGGGCGACCGGAATGAATCCCGGTGTCCCGATCCGAACCTTCAGAGCGGGCCGGCTGGGGAGTGCCAAGCACCCCGTACCTGCACTTTCCGTCCCTGCGGTCCCAAATACCGGAAACACCCGAATACCACTTTATTTGACAGAATGAGGTGCGGCCTACAGCCTTAGAAAACCAACCCTAAATAAGTCAATACCTCCAACGAGAGGGTGGTGGGAGGGTGATGGCAGGGTGATGGGAGGGAGATGGGAGGGTGATGGGGGAGAGTGATGGGGCAGGGTGATGGGGCAGGGTGATGGGGCAGGGTGATGGGAGGCTGATGGCAGGGTGATGGCAGGGTGACGGGAGGGTGATGGCAGAGGGTGATGGGGGAGGGTGATGGGGGAGGGTGATGGGAGGGTGATGGGAGGGTGATGGGAGGGTGATGGGAGGGTGATGGCAGGGTGATGGCAGGGTGATGGCAGGGTGATGGGAGGGTGATGGCAGGGTGATGGGGGAGGGTGATGGGGGAGGGTGATGGGGCAGGGTGATGGGGCAGGGTGATGGGAGGGTGATGGGATGGGAGGGAGGAGTTTGTTTTGACGTTCCGTGACAGGCCCCGCACCCCCATCTCCGGGCCGACCGGGCGACCGGAATGAATCCCAGTGTCCCGATCCGAACCTTCAGAGCGGGCCGGCTGGGGAGTGCCAAGCACCCCGTACCTGCACTTTCCGTCCCTGCGGTCCCAAATACCGGAACCACCCGAATACCACTTTATTTGACAAAATGAGGTGCGGCCTACAGCCTTAGAAAACCAGCCCTAAATAAGTCAATACCTCCAACGACACAGGTGCGCATTCGTGCCGCGTGATGTGGTGACGTCATCGCGCTTTCACCTTAAAAGATTTATTTGATATTTTGATATAAACCTTAGAAAACCAACCCTACAGAAGTCAATACCTCCAACGACACAGGTGCGCATTCGTGCCGCGTGATGTGGTGACGTCATCGCGCTTTCACCTTAAAAGATTTATTTGATATTTTGATATAAACCTTAGAAAACCAACCCTACAGAAGTCAAATGGTCCAATAAAGGGTGATGGGAGGGTGATGGCAGGGTGATGGGAGGGTGGTGGGAGGGTGATGGCAGGGTGGTGGGAAGGTGATGGCAGGGTGATGGGAGGGTGATGGCAGGGTGATGGGAGGGTGATGGCAGGGTGATGGGAGGGTGATGGGAGGGTGATGGCAGGGTGATGGGAGGGTGATGGGAGGGTGATGGCAGGGTGATGGCAGGGTGATGGCAGGGTGATGGGGGAGGGTGATGGGGGAGGGTGATGGGGGAGGGTGATGGGGGAGGGTGATGGGAGGGTGATGGCAGGGTGATGGGAGGGTGATGGGAGGGTGATGGCAGGGTGATGGGGGAGGGTGATGGGGGAGGGTGATGGGGGAGGGTGATGGGGGAGGGTGATGGGGGAGGGTGATGGGGGAGGGTGATGGGGCAGGGTAATGGGAGGGTGATGGGAGGGTGATGGGAGGGTGATGGGAGGGTGATGGGAGGGTGATGGCAGGGTGATGGGGGAGGGTGATGGGGGAGGGTGATGGGGGAGGGTGATGGGGGAGGGTGATGGGGCCTCCCTATAGAAGTCAGTATCTCCAACGACACAGGCGCGCATTCGTGCCACGTGACGTGGTGACGTCATCACACTTTCCCCTCAAAAGACCCATTTGATATAAGTTAATATTCTGATATAAGCTTTAGAAAACCAACCCTATATAAGTCAATACCTCCAACGAAATATTATTCCTAATGAAATATTCCTAATTCCTAACGAAATATATTCCTAATGAAAAAACCCCGGAGTTCCTAAATCCCAAATCCCATGCCATCCGATGTCAATCCATATATCTATACCTCACTACGAACGTTCTGCATCTAATGATAAGCATTAAAACCGTCAAAAAATATGTTGTGACCACTTTATTTAACAAAATGAGGTGCGGCCTAGCATCTAGTCGAGACCAAGTCACCCCGGCCGATCACCCATTCCGACCCCAAATTCCTCATCGACGATAACTAAACAATATATTATATGAATCGCACCGTACATACGTCCTTCTAGATCTTGTTCTTGTCTTGATATACTCACTCAGTCTCGATCTATCACGACTGAGTCCTCTCAGCTCTTCCAAATGGCGCCCGCTACGCCTCGTGTCCAGTCCACCTCCGAGCTCTTCTTCTTCGAAAGAGGTGGGGGCGTGATGACGTCACTGCGCTTCAGTCTTAGAAAATTAAGGGCGTGATGACGTCACTGCGCTTCAGTCTTAGAAAACTAATTTTTATATAAGTTAATATTTTCAATAACTCCTAGAGGCGAAGTCTTAGAGAATTTCGCAATAAGAAATAGAGTCCTTCGGCGACGGAAATTTAACACAGTGTTTTCCTATGTAACTTTACCCTGAGGTAATTTTACCAAAAATCCCCGAAATTTCACGGGTCCAGCCCTATTGAGTGCCTGCGGCCTCTCAAGTCCCTTCACAGAGTCGGGCTAGAGTCAAGCTCAAAAGGGTTTTCTTTCCCCACTGATTCCGCCAAGCCCGTTCCCTTGGCTGTGGCTTCGCTGGATAGTAGATAGGGACAGTGAGGATCTCGTTCATCCCTTCATGCGCGTCACTGTTTAGATGACAAAATGAATGAGTTCATTCATTTTCGCTGCATGATTTTTCGGGTGACACCGTCACAATTTCGGTCTTCGAGGCCGGCCGATAGGCACAGTGTGACCGGAAGGGACGAGGTTCTCCTGACCACGTGGCCCTTGACTTGGTTTGTCCGCACAATGTGGGCGCTTTCAGGATGAACTTTAGCCGGGGAGCGTTTGGGCGCCCCAGTCTGATACTGCCGCCCACACGCAGAACAACTTGTGAGTGCACGTGGGTCCCGGCGGTCCCACTGGCCTAGCGCTACCATGTTTAGACAGCGAACTCCGTCCCCGGGCACCGGCACCTACTCCCGGAAGCAAGAGAGATCAGCAGTGCCGGGCACGGTAGGGCACCCGCGGAGCCCAGGCGGACCGGGGACGCGCGAGCCTACGCGTTAGCGGGCTACGGCGGAATCAATGGCTTCAGCCACGTCCGGGCCGATATTCGGCCCGGCCGCACCGGGAATGAACTGGTTCGACGCCCGCGCTAGAGAGGTCGCGGGCGACTGAGATGTGTTAACAAATTAATTAATTAATTTGAGATGTCCGATTCCTAGTGTTTGGAAATTTGGAAGAGCTTGACCCTAGCCTTTCCCTTGCGAGGGCAAGGAGGAACTTAACACTTAAGCTTAGTTTGAAGTACACCCTGCCAGCGCTCCCGGTGGGACGGCAGGGCAACCAGAAGGGACGAGGTTCTCCTGACCACGTGGCCCTCGATCTGGGAAGCGAGAGGCGTTCCATTAGTGGACGCGCCCCTCACGCCCGACTTTCGGGCGGCCCCGGCAGGCCGTTTGTTTTGACGTTCCGTGACAGGCCCCGCACCCCCACCTCAGGGCCGACCGGGCGACCGGAATGAATCCCGGTGTCCTGATCCGAACCTTCAGAGCGGGCCGGCTGGGGAGTGCCAAGCACCCCGTACCTGCACTTTCCGTCCCTACGGTCCCAAATACCGGAACCACCCGCATACCACTTTATTCGACAAAATGAGGTGCGGCCTACAGCCTTAGAAAACTAATCCTATATCAGTCAATACCTCCAACGATACAGGCACGTATTCGTGCCGCGTGACGTGGTGCCGTCATCGCGCTTTCACCTTAAAAGACTTTTTTGATATAAGTTAATATCCTGATATAAGCCTTAGAAAACCAACCCTACAGAAGTCAAATGGTCCAATAAAGGGTGATGGGAGGGTGATGGCAGGGTGATGGGAGGGTGGTGGGAGGGTGATGGCAGGGTGATGGGAGGGTGATGGCCGGGTGATGGCAGGGTGATGGCAGGGCGATGGCAGGGTGATGGGAGGGTGATGGGAGGGTGATGGCAGGGTGATGGGGGAGGGTGATGGGGGAGGGTGATGGGGCAGGGTGATGGGGCAGGGTGATGGGAGGGTGATGGGAGGGTGATGGGATGGGAGGGAGGAGTTTGTTTTGACGTTCCGTGACGGGCCCCGCACCCCCACCTCCGGGCCGACCGGAATGAATCCCGGTGTCCCGATCCGAACCTTCAGAGCGGGCCGGCTGGGGAGTGCCAAGCACCCTGTACCTGCACTTTCCGTCCCTGCGGTCCCAAATACCGGAACCACCCGAATACCACTTTATTTGACAAAATGAGGTGCGGCCTACAGCCTTAGAAAACCAACCCTAAATAAGTCAATACCTCCAACGACACAGGTGCGCATTCGTGCCGCGTGACGTGGTGACGTCATCGCGCTTTCACCTTAAAATATTTATTTGATATTTTGATATAAACCTTAGAAAACCAACCCTACAGAAGTCAAATGGTCCAATAAAGGGTGATGGGAGGGTGATGGCAGGGTGATGGGAGGGTGGTGGGAGGGTGATGGCAGGGTGGTGGGAGGGTGATGGCAGGGTGATGGCAGGGCGATGGCAGGGTGATGGCAGGGTGATGGGAGGGTGATGGCAGGGTGATGGGAGGGTGATGGCAGGGTGATGGGAGGGTGATGGCAGAGGGTGATGGCAGAGGGTGATGGCACAGGGTGATGGGGGAGGGTGATGGGAGGGTGATGGCAGGGTGATGGGAGGGTGATGGGAGGGTGATGGGAGGGTGATGGCAGGGTGATGGGAGGGTGATGGGAGGGTGATGGCAGGGTGATGGGGGAGGGTGATGGGGGAGGGTGATGGGGCAGGGTGATGGGGCAGGGTGATGGGGCAGGGTGATGGGAGGGTGATGGGATGGGAGGGAGGAGTTTGTTTTGACGTTCCGTGACAGGCCCCGCACCCCCACCTCCGGGCCGACCGTGCGACCGGAATGAATCCCGGTGTCCCGATCCGAACCTTCAGAGCGGGCCGGCTGGGGAGTGCCAAGCACCCCGTACCTGCACTTTCCGTCCCTGCGGTCCCAAATACCGGAACCACCCGAATACCACTTTATTTGACAAAATGAGGTGCGGCCTACAGCCTTAGAAAACCAACCCTAAATAAGTCAATACCTCCAACGACACAGGTGCGCATTCGTGCCGCGTGACGTGGTGACGTCATCGCGCTTTCACCTTAAAATATTTATTTGATATTTTGATATAAACCTTAGAAAACCAACCCTACAGAAGTCAAATGGTCCAATAAAGGGTGATGGGAGGGTGATGGCAGGGTGATGGGAGGGTGGTGGGAGGGTGATGGCAGGGTGGTGGGAGGGTGATGGCAGGGCGATGGCAGGGCGATGGGAGGGCGATGGGAGGGTGATGGCAGGGTGATGGCAGGGTGATGGCAGGGTGATGGGGGAGGGTGATGGGGGAGGGTGATGGGAGGGTGATGGCAGGGTGATGGCAGGGTGATGGCAGGGTGATGGCAGGGTGATGGGGGAGGGTGATGGGGGAGGGTGATGGGGGAGGGTGATGGGGGAGGGTGATGGGGGAGGGTGATGGGGCCTCCCTATAGAAGTCAGTATCTCCCACGACACAGGCGCGCATTCGTGCCGCGTGACGTGGTGACGTCATCACACTTTCCCCTCAAAAGACCCATTTGATATAAGTTAATATTCTGATATTAGCTTTAGAAAACCAACCCTATATAAGTCAATACCTCCAACGATACAGGTGCGCAAAATACAAAATCACAAAAGATTTATTTGATATAAGTTAATATTTTGAATAACTCGGTCAATATCAGTCCGAATTTCGCCAAATAAAGGTTCCCGTTATCCACAGATACCCCTGTATCCTCCTAGAGGCGAAGTCAGGATGAATTTCGCAAAAAATAAAGTCCTTCGGCAACGAAAATTTAGCATGGGGTTTTCATATGTAAATTTACCCTGAAGTAATTTTACCAAAGATCATCGACATTTCGCGGGGCCAGTTCTATCGAGTGTTAAGCTAATCTAGCGACTGCGAAATCTGGAAACAGAATTAAAATCCGACCTATCGTTGGCCCTGGAAGGATTCAAAAAGAACTAGGATTATTTTTCCTCTGCAAGAATGTACGGAGCTCTTAAATCTCCATCCCTTAACATCCATTGACAATCCATCATGTTCCCCATAGCTATTTATGTTATGCATCTAACGGTGAGCATAAGAACCATCAAAAAATATTTTGTGACCACTTTATTTAACAAAATGAGGTGCGGCCTAGCATCTAGTCGAGACCAAGTCACCCAGGCCTACCACCCATTCCGACCCCAAATTCCTCATCGACGATAACTAAACAATATATTATATGAATCGCACCATACATACCTCCTTCTAGATCTTGATCTTGTCTTGATATACTCACTCAGGCTCACTCTATCACGACCGAGTCCTCTCAGCTCTTCCAAATGGCGTCCGTTCCGCCTCGTGTCCAGTCCAACTCCGAGTTCTTCTTCTTCGAAAGACCTTTGACCCTCATGGCGGGGGCGTGATGACGTCATTGCGCTTCAGTCTTAGAAAACTAAGGGCGTGATGACGTCACTGCACTTTATTCTTAGAAAACTAATTTTTTATATAAGTTAATATTTTCAATAACTCCTAGAGGCGAAGTCTTAGAGAATTTCGCAATAAGAAATAGAGTCCTTCGGCGACGGAAATTTAACACGGTCTTTTCCTATGTAACTTTACCCTGAGGTAATTTTACCAAAAATCCCCGAAATTTCACGGGTCCAGCCCTATTGAGTGCCTGCGGCCTCTCAAGTCCCTTCACAGAGTCGGGCTAGCGTCAAGCTCAAAAGGGTTTTCTTTCCCCACTGATTCCGCCAAGCCCGTTCCCTTGGCTGTGGCTTCGCTGGATAGTAGATAGGGACAGTGAGGATCTCGTTCATCCATTCATGCGCGTCACTGTTTAGATGACGAAATGAATGAGTTCATTCATTTTCGCTGCATGATTTTTAGGGTGACATAGTCACAATTTCGGTCTTCGAGGCCGGCCGATAGGCACAGTGTGACCGGAAGGGACGAGGTTCTCCTGACCACGTGGCCCTTGACTTGGTTTGTCCGCACAATGTGGGCGCTTTCAGGATGAACTTTAGCCGGGGAGCGTTTGGGCGCCCCAGTCTGATACTGCCGCCCACGCGCAGAACAACTTGTGAGTGCACGTGGGTCCCGGCGGTCCCACTGGCCTAGCGCTACCATGTTTAGACAGCGAACTCCGTCCCCGGGCACCGGCACCTACTCCCGGAAGCAAGAGAGATCAGCAGTGCCGGGCACGGTAGGGCACCCGCGGAGCCCAGGCGGACCGGGGACGCGCGAGCCTACGCGTTAGCGGGCTACGGCGGAATCAATGGCTTCAGCCACGTCCGGGCCGATATTCGGCCCGGCCGCACCGGGAATGAACTGGTTCGACGCCCGCGCTAGAGAGGTCGCGGGCGACTGAGATGTGTTAACAAATTAATTAATTAATTTGAGATGTCCGATTCCTAGTGTTTGGAAATTTGGAAGAGCTTGACCCTAGCCTTTCCCTTGCGAGGGCAAGGAGGAACTTAACACTTGACACTTAAGCTTAGTTTGAAGTACACCCTGCCAGCGCTCCCGGTGGGACGGCAGGGCAACCAGAAGGGACGAGGTTCTCCTGACCACGTGGCCCTGGATCTGGGAAGCGAGAGGCGTTCCATTAGTGGACGCGCCCCTCACGCCCGACTTTTGGGCGGCCCCGGCAGGCCGTTTGTTTTGACGTTCCGTGACAGGCCCCGCACCCCCACCTCAGGGCCGACCGGGCGACCGGAATGAATCCCGGTGTCCCGATCCGAACCTTCAGAGCGGGCCGGCTGGGGAGTGCCAAGCACCCCGTACCTGCACTTTCCGTCCCTGCGGTCCCAAATACCGGAACCACCCGAATACCACTTTATTTGACAAAATGAGGTGCGGCCTACAGCCTTAGAAAACCAACCCTAAATAAGTCAATACCTCCAACGAGAGGGTGGTGGGAGGGTGATGGCAGGGTGATGGGAGGGTGATGGCAGGGTGATGGGAGGGAGATGGGAGGGTGATGGGGGAGAGTGATGGGGCAGGGTGATGGGGCAGGGTGATGGGAGGGTGATGGCAGGGTGATGGCAGGGTGATGGGAGGGTGATGGCAGAGGGTGATGGCAGAGGGTGATGGGGGAGGGTGATGGGAGGGTGATGGCAGGGTGATGGGAGGGTGATGGGAGGGTGATGGCAGGGTGATGGCAGGGTGATGGGAGGGTGATGGGAGGGTGATGGGGGAGAGTGATGGGGCAGGGTGATGGGGCAGGGTGATGGCAGGGTGATGGGAGGGTGATGGGAGGGTGATGGGAGGGTGATGGCAGGGTGATGGGAGGGTGATGGCAGAGGGTGATGGCAGAGGGTGATGGCGGAGGGTGATGGGGGAGGGTGATGGGAGGGTGATGGGAGGGTGATGGGAGGGTGATGGGAGGGTGATGGGAGGGTGATGGGAGGGTGATGGCAGGGTGATGGGAGGGTGATGGGAGGGTGATGGGAGGGTGATGGCAGGGTGATGGGGGAGGGTGATGGGGGAGGGTGATGGGGCAGGGTGATGGGGCAGGGTGATGGGATGGGAGGGAGGAGTTTGTTTTGACGTTCCGTGATAGGCCCCGCACCCCCACCTCCGGGCCGACCGGAATGAATCCCGGTGTCCCGATCCGAACCTTCAGAGCGGGCCGTCTGGGGAGTGCCAAGCACCCCGTACCTGCACTTTCCGTCCCTGCGGTCCCAAATACCGGAACCACCCGAATACCACTTTATTTGACAAAATGAGGTGCGGCCTACAGCCTTAGAAAACCAACCCTAAATAAGTCAATACCTCCAACGACACAGGTGCGCATTCATGCCGCGTGACGTGGTGACGTCATCGCGCTTTCACCTTAAAATATTTATTTGATATTTTGATATAAACCTTAGAAAACCAACCCTACAGAAGTCAAATGGTCCAATAAAGGGTGATGGGAGGGTGATGGCAGGGTGATGGGAGGGTGGTGGGAGGGTGATGGCAGGGTGGTGGGAGGGTGATGGCAGGGTGATGGCAGGGCGATGGCAGGGTGATGGCAGGGTGATGGGAGGGTGATGGGAGGGTGATGGGAGGGTGATGGCAGGGTGATGGCAGGGTGATGGGGGAGGGTGATGGGAGGGTGATGGCAGGGTGATGGGAGGGTGATGGCAGGGTGATGGGGGAGGGTGATGGGGGAGGGTGATGGGGCCTCCCTATAGAAGTCAGTATCTCCAACGACACAGGCGCGCATTCGTGCCGCGTGACGTGGTGACGTCATCACACTTTCCCCTCAAAAGACCCATTTGATATAAGTTAATATTCTGATATAAGCTTTAGAAAACCAACCCTATATAAGTCAATACCTCCAACGATACAGGTGCGCAAAATACAAAATCACAAAAGATTTATTTGATATAAGTTAATATTTTGAATAACTCGGTCAATATCAGTCCGAATTTCGCCAAATAAAGGTTCTCGTTATCCACAGATACCCCTGTATCCTCCTAGAGGCGAAGTCAGGATGAATTTCGCAAAAAATAAAGTCCTTCGGCAACGAAGATTTAACATGGGGCTTTCCTATGTAACTTTACCCCGAGGTAATTTCACCAAAAATCCCCGAGATTTCGCGGGTCGCCCAAACACGCGGATTCGCGGGTCGACCTGCATCTATGGATAAGCATTAAAACCATCAAAAAATATTTTGTGACCACTTTATTGAACAAAATGAGGTGCGGCCTAGCATCTAGTCGAGACCAAGTCCCCCAGGCCGATCACCCATTCCGACCCCAAATTCCTCATCGACGATAACTACACAATATATGATATGAATCGCACCGTACATACATCCTTCTAGATCTTGTTCTTGTCTTGATATACTCACTCAGGCTTACTCTATCACGACTGAGTCCTCTCAGCTTTTCCAAATGGCGTCCGTTCCGCCTCGTGTCCAGTCCACCTCCGAGCTCTTCTTCTTCGAAAGACCTTTGACCCTCATGGTGGGGGCGTGATGATGTCACTGCGCTTCAGTCTTAGAAAACTAATTTTTATATAAGTTAATATTTTCAATAACTCCTAGAGGCGAAGTCTTAGAGAATTTCGCAATAAGAAATAGAGTCCTTCGGCGACGGAAATTTAACACGGTGTTTTCCTATGTAACTTTACCCTGAGGTAATTTTACCAAAAATCCCCGAAATTTCACGGGTCCAGCCCTATTGAGTGCCTGCGGCCTCTCAAGTCCCTTCACAGAGTCGGGCTAGAGTCAAGCTCAAAAGGGTTTTCTTTCCCCACTGATTCCGCCAAGCCCGTTCCCTTGGCTGTGGCCTCGCTGGATAGTAGATAGGGACAGTGAGGATCTCGTTCATCCATTCATGCGCGTCACTGTTTAGATGACGAAATGAATGAGTTCATTCATTTTCGCTGCATGATTTTTCGGGTGACACCGTCACAATTTCGGTCTTCGAGGCCGGCCGATAGGCACAGTTGTGACCGGAAGGGACGAGGTTCTCCTGACCACGTGGCCCTTGACTTGGTTTGTCCGCAAGGACCGTATACATACATATATACATATATATATATCTATATATACATATATATATATCTATATATACATATATATATATCTATATATACATATATACATATCTATATATACTGTTACAGACGCGGTTGTGGATGTTGGTTTACCGAGCGGTTTGGTATGACCACGTCTGCACAGTTTACCCGATTCCACTCGAACGTTGCCGAGTCGCGCTACGCTGAATCAATGAAGGAAAAGGACACAACGGCTGGGTTAAAATGACACGACACCAAGGGTTCAGTTCTCAAGACCTCCGGAGGAGGTTATATTATGGCGGAAGGTCAGATTACAACTACAAGAGGGACAGCATAGAAAGACAGGCACTTAGACACACTTATCTTATTCCCTGACAGACGACAGATAAACAGGACAAAAACTGACTCACACGGGGATTGATGGCAAGGAAAGCGGGCAGTCGATGGCTCAAGGTGCACCGTTCTCGGAGGGGGTGCACCGTTCTCGGAGGTACTGCAATACCGGGTCGATGCGTGGAGCTCGCTCAGCGCTTGGAGGTGGTGACTGGCTCTTCTTCAAGCTGGGGGCGCATCTAACGTCACGTCCGGTAAGTGGCCGCGTATATCCGGCGGGGAGTGACACGCCCTCGGCTCGTTAGCTCCGCCCCAGATGGAATCGGCCCGTTGCTTCTCATTGGGTGCGTGCGGGGGGGTTACCGGCTCCGCCCTTGACGAGGGGCTGACAAGGAGCCCCTTCGTGGTAACCCCGTCGGAGCGCATGGTCAATGGCGGCTAACCGAGCCGGTGTGAGGACGCACACTCCCCCGCGCCGCGCCGTTGTTGTAGTTGTTGTAGTTGTTGTTGTAGTTGTTGTTGTAGTTGTTGTTGTAGTTGTTGTAGTTGTTGTTGTAGTTGTTGTTGTCGTTGTTGTTGTAGTTGTTGTTGTAGTTGTTGTTTGGGGAAGAAGATGGGAGGAGGTATGGGAAGGTCCTAAACTCACTACTGGTGCCATATAATCACATTCTGGTGCAACGAAGAGTCAGAATTAATGGAAACGAGTCCTTAACTGACATAGACTAAGAATAACTAGCAAGATGTCCGAAAGTTGTCTACGTGAGATGCGGTGGACCTGGGCACGACATTTAATGGGGGAAAAAGGGGAAGGTCGGTTCTACAGAGTGTTATTTACAGGCAATGGGACTAGGGAATGGGGGATTGGGGATAGTTGGGGAGTATTGGGGAAATAGGGGAATATTTACAAGCGGATATGGAGGCCAAATGCCATATTCGCAACATTGCACCCTTCTCTACCCTCGGGGCGTCCCGACCCGATAAATTTTTACCTATTTTAGTGTGGCACTCAGATGTAGTTCCCTCTACTATTAACTCTCCCCTGAGTGCGACAGTTTTACAGATATTCACAAATGAGTAAATATGTCCCCCTGCGACGTTGCACCCTTCTCCTCACAGAAACACACCCACAGGATAACCGAATCCGGAAAGATTTCGCAAACTAAACATACAGCCGGTAGGGAGCATTATTTACAAGACTACGCTGATATTTACACTACGATCCAGGACCTGTTTTTGGAGGAACACATGCAGATGTTATGCATAGAGAGAGCACGCATGCCAGCATCGATACACCAACCCACGAGTGCTCTGTGGCCTTACGGCCTTTAATAATGTGCAGAGCACCCCATCCAAGCACCAAAAGCACCACCCCATCACACAGTCAGCACCATCCGGTGCAGTCACCATTGTTCAATGAATAAAAATAAATTCAACAACCCCTAACCCTGCAGGTGTCTCTTGCTCTTCGTGTGGTGCACGTGGCCTTCTGGCTTCTTTCAAAAAAATAAAGAAAGGCGCCAACCGCGTCCATTTCCTTATTGTGGCCGTCAGGGTGCCAACTATTAGTGGTTCACCTGTTTGGCATAGGTGCCACGTTGACCCAGAGGTCCATCAATGGGTGGTGCTTGGCCGCAAAAAACTGCGGTCCATTGTGGGTGGCCACCAACATTGCGGTCCATATGGTGTATCGATCCAGGCAGCAAGCAGCGAAAGTGCAGGCCCACAACTGCGTAGCCAGCACCTCTCTCTCCTCTCTCTCTACCCCAAAGCCAGATCCTCGGAGGTGGGAGACAAAAGAAGAAGACAAGTGAGTAAGGTGGTAAGGGCGCAAAAGTGCACGCAATGCAAGGTAATGCACACTAGGGGCACATGGGAACCAGGTGAGACAGGTACGTTCCTACCGTACGCTCCCCCCCCCCCCCCCCCACCAGGTAACCTACATGGCCCCTCCCTTACCCCTTACTGTATCCACAAAACACAACACTACCCATAAACATCTATTTTACAAATCAACAAACGTCCCTACTGTCTTCCCCGTTCCTCCCATAAACCAAATTCGTCTTCTCTCCCTCCTAACCAATCAAATTTGCCATTTTCAACTCTCATCAAAATTTGCCATCTCCAACTCAACATCATAATTTGCTATCACCAATTCATCATCAGTCCCTCCTAGGGAGGGAGAGATGGAATCACCCCAATGTCTCATCCACGTCGTGATGCGTCTCACAAATCCGACAGCAATTCTCCTTCCTGCAACACAAACAAAGAAAACACAGGTGTGGAGTCATCATCATCACCACTGGTAAGTGGCTGCGTATGGTGCGACAGGTTCATCAATCCTAACTATCTCCTAAATGACTTTAACAACTTTACACTACCCGGGGTCTTTCTCCGGCCAAACCATTGGCCCTCTTACACTATGGGTTCTAAAAACCAATTCCCATTGGCCAAACTGTGGTGCTTTTCAATTTGGGGTCTCACTCCCCCGATTCATCTCTCGGTGCCCTCGCACAATTTCTAGGCCGCGACGTGTACCTCTCCCAGCGGGTCTACCCACCTGCACACCTCCACCACTGCAGTTGCCACCCGAGCTTACCTAGCTCCTCACCCTAACCTAACTACCTGGGGAAGGCCCTCTGGCGCTCTCCCCACTCGGTGCCCTCTCTGGCACTGGGCTGCCCGGGTCCGTCCTCCGGATCCTCGGGCCCCATCCACAACTCTACCGGCTCCCAGAGCCCACCTGCGGCCTCACCTGGCCGACATCCTCACAGTGGTGGAGTGCCCAACCAACTACACACACTAACAGGCTACACGCCCAGCCATTTCCACAACACGAATGCACCCATCCACAACACCATTCTGTCACCCGCACCACAGATGCCAATATCCAACCACAATTTACCTATACCCTCTACCTAACACTTACACTACCCGCCCCGGGTACTCGTGAAAGGGGTCCACTCTTCCCCCATCCACACCTTCGCACCATGCACACCACTCCGTACCACTTACTCCAACTCTCTCCACACACCTGTACTTGCACACCTATGCTCTCACACCTGGTGCCACCTGCACCCTTCTCTCCCCAAGCGCATTCGCGCTGATCCACAACACTCACTACTCACACACTGCTCCACACACCTGTCCAGTTGCACACCTGTGCAATCACACCTGTTCAATTCTCACACACACGGCATCATCTCAGCTAACTACTCCCTTCTGAAACTTGCGCTTCCCAGTCGTCCCTTTAAACTATTGCGCTCCCACGTCATTATCATCCACACTAATCTACCTGCGTCCCCACTACAGGTATCAGTCACTAACTAAACTTAACGTCACCTAATGTCATCTTCGCTAGGGCCCTATCAATATAACCTAACCCACCCGGGCTAGTTTTCACTGCCATACACCCCATAATCTATTGCTCCTTTGCCCCCCATGGGAAGGGTGGCAGGGATGCCACCCTTACCCACTGGGCCTATCGCTCCTCAATCCCCCAGTCCTCTGGCACTAATAAGCCCCCCTTATTCAGAGGTACTGGGTCCCGCCTCGGCATCTAAAGCCGAGGCAATCCACGGGGGCGCCTGCTCGCCGGTGTAAGGTCTTATCCGGTCGGCGTGGACGATCCGAGGGAGGGCTCGTGGCCCCATTTTGATCTTAATGACCACGTCACAGATTTGCAACAGGACGACTCCTGGGCCTTGCCAGGGGGAGGTGAGCTTTGGGCACCTTCCCTTCCGCCTCCGGGGATTAAAGAACCAAATCTTCATCCCCGGAGCGTATTGACTCCCCTGGCTCCGGTCGTCGTACCTGCGCTTCATCTTTTCCCCCGCCAGATGGAGTTGGCGGCGGGCGAAGGCATGGACTAGCTCCATGCCTTCCTCTAGGTGACGTGCGTACCCCTCCCTCGGCGGGTTAACCACTGTGTCTGGCACGGGACCGCATAGCAAGTCGGCGGGAGCCCGTAACTCCCGCCCATACATAAGCAACGCTGGACTGCATGCGGTGGCCCCGTGCTGGCTGGTTCGGTAGGCCATAAGCAAATAAGGGAGATGTTCGTCCCAGTCATCCTGACGGGTGGCGGTGAACAGTGCCAGTTGTTGGATTAGAGTTCGGTTAAATCTTTCCACCATCCCGTCAGATTGAGGTCTTAAAGGCGTTGTTCTGGTTTTCCGAATTGACAGGAGACTGCACACATCTTTTAGCAATTTGCTCTCAAAATTTCGTCCCTGGTCGGTGTGCAACTCCTGTGGAATCCCATGCCGGCACACAAATCCTTCCACGAAGGCCTGCGCTACCACCCCTGCTTCTTGGTTGGGGAGGGCGTAGGCCTCCGGCCACTTGGTGAAATAGTCCATTACAACGAGGATATACTTATTACCTTGGCGGGTGCGGGGCAGCGGTCCTCGAATATCCATAGCCACCCGCTCAAGGGGGGCCCCCACCTTTTTTTTTTTTTTTTTTTTTTTTTTGTATACAAGATCGAGGCTCGTGAAAGAGCGAACATTAATCACACAGAAAGACAAACCGACACATAAAACATATAACATCGGGAGCGGTAGACAAGATGGGGAGAGAGGGGGAAGGACACAAACACAACATTTGAGAGCAGGGACCGAGAGACATGGAGACATGGAGACATCGAGAGATCTGAGAGAGGGCGAGGGCTTTGGGGGGGGGGCATGGGAAGGGGGCGGTGGGAGAGGTATAAAACATATGGACACTGCCAGGACTTCCAGGAAAGAAGTTGGAATTTCAAACAAGGTGGATCTGGGGTGAATTAGCGGGGGTAGAAAAGATCAAGGTTTTGGATGGGGGAAGATAAGAGATGGTGGTGAACAGCTGTTTTAAAGACCTGGAGGGAGGAGTGGGATTGAAGGGAGTGAGGGAGTTTGTTCCAGAGGCGGGAGAAAAGAGGAATGAAAGAGTGAAGGTGAGCAGAGAGCCGAGATTTCGGCAGTTTAACCATCAGAGGGTTGCTGGCAGATCTTGTGCGACCTGGAGGAATATTTGGGGGACAGAGCACAGAGAGAGCTGGGGGTGCAAGGCCGGAGAGGAGTCGGTAGAAGACAGAAAGACCACCTACCTGCCTGCGGTGAGTGAGTGAAAGGCCCTCAGAGATAGCTTCATCGCGGGAGATTCCAATAATTCTGAAAGCTTTGGTTTCAACAGCGTGAAGCCGAGCTAGGTGTGAGGCAGGAGCACCGGCCCATAGGGGAGAACAGTATTCCATTGAGCTGCGGATGAAAGCCTTGTATGTGGTGAGGAGCTCAGGTGTGCCGAGGAAGGACTTCGCACGACGGAGGATGCCCAGTCGGCGACTGGCTTTGGAGGCCAGCTTGGAAATGTGGTTTTCCCAAGAAAGATCATGGCAGATAGTGAGACCCAAAATCTTGAGCGACAGAACTTCTTGGAGAGGATTGTTGAGAAAGTAGATGGGAGGGTTGTCCAGTCGATCTTTTCGGAGAGACATAGTAAGAGTGTGAGATTTGTCAGGATTGAAAGACATGTTCCACTTGTTTGACCAGTCCGTGATTTTGTCCAGGTCTTCAGAGAGTGAGGAGGCAGCAGACTGCCGATCTGAGGGAAGAGGAATGGAGCGGCAGAGAGTGGAGTCATCAGCAAAGAGATAGAGAGGATTTTCGAGAGAGTCAGAGAGATCATTGATGAAGACCAGAAAAAGCACGGGGCCCAGAACACTGCCTTGGGGAACTCCAGCCTGAACAGGAAGAGGAGATGAGAGAAACCCATTCAGGGCCACACGTTGTCGACGACTAGAGAGGAAGTCCGCCAGCCATGCGTGGAGATTTCCCTGGATACCAAAGGAGGAGAGTTTGGTGAGCAGAGCGGGGTGCCAGACCGTGTCGAAGGCAAGTGATATGTCTAGGGAGACAGCTCTAATTTCCTGTTTGGCATTGAGGACCTCCATCCATTGTTGAGACAGCAGAAGCAGCATGTCCAGAGTAGAGTGACCTGGTCTGAAACCAAATTGATGATCAGAGATCAAGCCATTGGAGAAGAGGAAAGATTTCATATCCGAAGCAATGATGGATTCCATGACTTTGCTGATAATTGGGAGAAGGCTGATTGGTCTGTAGTTGCTAGGATCTGTTTTTGCACCTTTTTTGTGCAAAGCGGTGATGTTGGCTGATTTCCAAGCAGATGGCAGTTGACCTTGAGCAAAAGAGAGGGTGAAGAGAACAGAGAGAGGGTGAGATAGAGCAGCAGAGCAGGATTTTAGGACCCGTGGGCTGATGCCGTCGGGTCCAGTTGCAGAATCAGAGTCGAGGGTTGACAGAAACTTTTCCACCTTGTCAGGAGGAAAGGACACGGAGTCCAGGAGCAGCAGGGTACGACTGGGTATGGTGGGTACAGAGAGGGATGGGTTTGGGACACAAGATTTAGAGGCAAACACAGAGTTGAGGCATTCAGCTTTTTCACGTGCGGAGTCAGCTGTGTAGCCGTTTGAGGTAAGGGAGGGGATGGAGGGGGAACAAACACCAGAAACGGATTTGACCAGATGCCACCAGGATTTGGAAGAGGGAGACAGATAAGAGAGTTCGGTCTTGAGAACGGAGAGATATTGTTTCCTGGCTCTCCTGAGGGTGGACACACACTTGTTTCGGGCTTTGTGAAAGGAAATGAGATTTCCTTCCGTTGGATTTGCTTTCCAGGAGACGAAGGCAAGTTGTTTCTGGGCAACAGCCTCACCACAAGATTCCGTGTACCATGGACGGGAGGAAGGGTATGACAACTGAAGACGAGATGGGATAAATCTGTGCATGAGAGAGAGCAATTTACTTTGGAAGAATTCCCAGGATGAGTTGATGTCAGAGGTGGTAGAGATGGGAGACCAGTCCAGATGATTGATGGCTGCTTGAAGACCGTGCCAGTTGGCCTGAGTGAAATGCCAGACTCGTCGACGCTGAGCAGGCTCCCTGAGGATGGTCAGAGAGATGTCCACTTTAACAAGGACATGATCAGATGATCCGATCGGAGCAGAAGAAGAGCAGCAGACATTTTCAGGGAAGTTAGTCATAACCAAGGCCAGAAGAGAAGATGTTCCGTTGCCTGAGATCCGGGTCGGGAAATTGACAGATTGTGTCAGTCCCAGTGAGTCGCAGAAGTCCTTTGCTGAAGAGCCATGGCTGGTGAGAGAGGTACCCACACCCAGCCAACTGGCATGGTGACAATTGAAATCACCACATATGAGGAAGAGAGAGTTGGGATGAGTAGATAGAAGTTGGTCCATATCATCAGACAGCGAGATGTAGATGGAGTCATCACTGTTTGGTGGACGGTACAACACACATATGAACAAGAGGTGGGAGCGAAGGGGAAGCCGTAGCCAGAGGTATTCCTGGGGGTGAGGTGGAGAGAGTGCAGTGCAGGGCGAGTGAGGAAGAGAGTTTTTGATAAAGATAGCAACCCCGCCTCCAGGACGAGGCTCAGGTCTATCATACCGGAGGAGGGAGTAGCCCGGGAGAGATACTATGGAATCAGAGACATCATAAAGGAGGAAAGTTTCTGTTAAGCAGATCACGTCTGGTTTGACAGAAGCAACCTGTATGGAGAGATCAGTTAAGTTTGAACGAAGGCCCCGGATGTTTGAGGTCCATACCGTTAATGAAGAGGAAGGGGGAGCATCAGATACAGAACAGGGGGGAGGAGGGGTAGGGTAAGATGTGGAAGAGGTGGAAGAGATAGGGAGAGCTGTTGAAGGTGTGTCAGAGATTTCAGAATAGCTCGGAGAAAGGGAAGGATGGGGCGGACAAAAGGTTTGATGGTGATTGGGTGAGCCACAATGAGGTGTTATTTGAGGAGGGGGAAGAGCGAGGCAGAAGGTTGGGGGAGATGGAGGTGAGAGTTTGAAGGGGGAAGAAGCGGGGAGGACGCTTTGAGGAGGGGGAGTGAGAGGGGGGAAATTGAGAAGCAATGAGGGTGGGGAGATTTGAAGGGGAGGGGTGAGGGGGGAGTTTGGGAGGGAAGGGACAAGGGGAGGGATTTGAAAGGGATGGGATATGGGGGAGATTTGGAGGGGAGGGGTGAGGCAGGAGTCTAGGAGGGGAGGGGCGAGGGGGCGTCTTGGCGGGGAGGGGTGAGGGGGTCGTTTAGGAGGGAGGGGGCAAGGGGGGAGATTTGAAAGGGATGGGTGATGGGGAAGATTTGGAGGGGAGGGGTGATGGGGAAGATTTGGAGGGGAGGGGTTATGGGGAAGATTTGGAGGGGAGGGGTGAGATTGGATTTTTGAAAGTGTACGATTTATGGGAAACGAACATTTATTGCAAAATGAGTTTCTTGTGACCTTCGAGTTAAAAATACGTTTAAGGACGCTGGATGGAGGATGGAGTGCAGGAGAGTTTAGGGAATGTAGAAAAAAGGCACTATAGGAGATGGATATTTTTTTTGGGATGAATTGATTTGGTGAGCAAGTCGAAAGCAGCCTTTTAAAGAAGAAGAAGAAAAAGGTGTTATAAAATATGACGGAATACATAACTTGAGGGGAAAGTGTAAACATTGAAGGTTAACGAGTGAAAACTATCTGGGGAAATGGGGGAGAAACACGTGGTCGAAGAACGAACGAACGAATAAGAATGAATAAACGAATGAGAACAGAGAAGGAAATGTTTTTTTTTTTTTTTGTTTGTTTTTTTTTTGAGTTGAGATTTACACAAGGAAGTAGGCTATGGGTGAAAAGCCTTGGAATACAGAGAACGAAAGTTATTGGATCACAAAAGACGGACCGCTGAGAGAAAAACAAAGCCTCAAGGTTGTACAGTGCACACTGTACAAGGCCTCAAGACACGACACGGCAAACAGACGATCAATTTATGAAAGATAAACACCGAGAAACAACCAAAGTTGCACACAATAACTTCACACACCGAAAGATAAATACAGTTTCGACAAAATACAATTGTGAACAGACTTAACTTCGAAAAACGTGGAGACCGTGTCGGGTGAGAGGGCAACTCGGGTGAGAGGGCCAATTTTGCCGAAGGAGCCATTGCCGAAGGAGCCGAAGGAGCCCGTACAGGTACGGGTGAAAATGGTTCATGGCAGCCAACTGTTGAACCGAAGGAGCCATTGCAATTACACCTGATGTAATTGAAGGGGGGCCCTCATCCTCCGTGCTGGTCCCTTTTTGGCAGAACAGGCGTCGCATCTCCGACACCAGTCCTGTATGTCGCGCCCCATATTCACCCAATAGAACCTCCGGCGGACCCGAGATATTGTCTTTGTCCTGCCCAAATGGCCGCCGGAGCGGGTACCATGCACCTGTTGCAATATGACGTTCTTGAATTTGTCAGGGACTATCACCAGCCAGGAAGTTCTATCAGAGGGAACCTCCACCCACTTGCGATACAAGATGTTGCCTTTCAATTCCAGGGTCTGCCACTGAGCCCAATATGCCTTTGTTTGTGCCCCGAGGGGGGTGACCTCTTCCCCCTTTGGTCTTTGCCCCAATTTGACCCATTGGAACACCGGCCCCAGAACAGGATCCTCCTGCTGGGCCGTGCTCCAAGCCAACTCTCCAAATTCTTCGTCCGCGGTTAGTGGCAAAATTGGCCCTCTCACCCGAGTTGCCCGGACCACGAGGGTCGGGTCCGAATCGCCCAATTGTTCCCTCTCCTCGTGTCTCGCACAAAATTTGCAGTTTTCCCCCAGACAAGGACGCCGAGAGAGTGCGTCCGCATTACCATGGGCCTTCCCGGCCCTATGGGCCACATCAAAATCGTACTGCTGCAACTTTTCCAACCACCTTGCAATTTGGCCCTCCGGTTCCTTGAACCGAAGGAGCCATTGCAAGGAGGAATGGTCAGTTCTAACCAAAAATTTCCGCCCGTACAGGTACGGGTGAAAATGGTTCATGGCAGCCAGCATAGCCAATAACTCTTTGCGAGTGACGCAATAATTTCGCTCGGGCCTACTTAAGGCCCGACTATAATAACCAATCACTCTCTCCACGCCCTCCTGTGTCTGAGACAAAACTGCGCCCAATCCTTCCTGGCTCGCATCCGTGTCCAGGGTAAATGCCCCGTTGCTAGTGGGGTACGCTAGAAGGGGTGCGGATGTTAGACACCCCTTCAATTTTTGGAAGGCCTCGTGGCACTCCCGTGTCCAATTAAATCGCGTCCCCTTCTCCGTAAGCCGGTGGAGGGGACGGGCCAACTCCGCAAATTTCGCCACAAAGCGCCGGTAGTAGGAGCAGAGTCCCAAAAATCCCCGCACCTCTTTGATGGTACGTGGTGCGGGCCACTCCTCTACCGCTTTAATTTTGTCTGGGTCCGTTTTTACCCCCTCGCGGCCGATCACGTGACCTAGATAGGCCACCTCTCTTGCAAACAAAGTGCACTTACTCGGGTTCAGCTTCAACCCTGCCTGTCTGAGGCACCCGAACACCTGGTCCAAATTAGCTACTGCCTGGGGGAACGTTTGGGCATGTACCAGGACGTCATCCAGGTACACCAGGCATGACTGCCATGGCATGCCGCCTAGTACATGCTCCATCAATCTTTCAAAGGTGGCGGGGGCGTTACACAAACCAAACGGCATCACAGTAAACTGATACAGTCCCTTACCTGTGGAAAATGCCGTTTTCTCCTTCCCTGCCCTATCCATTTCCACCTGCCAATACCCACTCTTGAGGTCCAAAGTTGAAAACCAATTTGAGCCCGCAACGGCATCGAGGGTGTCATCAATCCTTGGCAGGGGATATGAGTCCTTGAGTGTCACGTTGTTTAGCTGGCGATAGTCCACGCAGAACCGCGTGGTCCCATCCTTCTTTTTGACCAGCACAACAGGTGACATCCAAGGACTTCCTGAGGGCTCGATCACGCCTGCGTCGAGCATTTTTTCAACCTGCTCGTCAGCTTCCGCCCTCTTGCTCCAAGGGAGCCGTCGGGCGGCCTGACGAATAGGCCGGGCCTCACCGGTGTGGATCTGATGTTTCACCAGGCCCGTACGTCCAATATCCTCGGTGGACAGGGAGAAGAGGTCCAAATGGGACCCAACCAGTTTGTGTAAGGCCTCCCTCTGGGTACCTCCCAACTCTACGCTACTACGATTTACCATCTCGCAAATGGGATCGGGCCAATTCCTACTTGTTATTGAAGGCTCCCCCCGGGGTCGGCTCGGCTGGACGTTCTCGCCCCTCACTGTCGCGACTTCCTCAACTGGGGTGCAGCCAGCTACCCTCGTGCCCCTTACTATAGTGCGTGGTTCTGTACTCATATTTATTACTCGGACGGCCACTACCGGTCCGTCCGTTTTTACAAGGGTGCGGCCCACGATTAAACCCGGTATGGACTGCGCTGCCACCGGTTCGACCAGGCCGCAGGACTCCTGCCATGTTGGGCGAGCTGCCCACCGGGCCGGCACTATCGCCTCGGCCCTTGGGCTTGGGGGGATGGTCACGGCCTCGGAAGCCTCCAGCTCCGCTCTCTCGGCCGTGCTCACTCCCCCTAACGGCAGCTCTTCTACTCCCACCTGCAGGATCCCCCGGCACAAGTCGATTTTACAGCCGCTGGCAGTCAACAGGTCCAACCCTATTAAACATGGGTCGCACACCTCCGCCACCCAAACATCTATCTCCCTCCTTACCGACCCTAACTTGAGGGTCACAGAACCACGCCCTATGATCGGGGCCGTTACCCCGGTAGCAAGCTGCAAACTATAATTTTGCAGGCGCTGGATCTTATCCCAGCCACCTGCGCTCGAATCAAGGACCACAGGGCTGATGATAGTGGCGCTAGCTCCTGTGTCCACTACGGCGTCTACCCCCACGCCGGCAATTTTGCATCTAATTGTCAGGCTACCGGTTCCAATTTGGCCACAATAAATGACCTGTCGCGTCAATGAGGGCTCTCCTCCATCCTCTGCTGCCGAACACCGCCCTACGTGCCCGACACCTTCTAGTTTCCCGGGGTCTGGCGGGGGGGTGTCTGGGGTCGGCTAACCCGCTCCCCCCTGGGCGGAGTTGAGGACCTCAACTGCCGGGGATCATCCCGGCGCGCGGCTCGACAGTGCCGCGCCAGGTGACCCAGACGGTTGCAGGTATAGCACCTCACCTGATAAGGTGCTTGCCTCCGGAATTCCAAATTTCCCCCCCTGTAGGTCCGAATTGGATTACCCGCTCGTGGTCCACCGCGGGCCACCTCCGGGGCCGCCTGCCATGGTCCAGGTCCTGCCAGGCGCTGGTCCACCAGCCTCCGGACCATGCCCGCCAGGTCAGGACCCACGTCGTGGGCGGGCCCCCTAAGGGGTCCGCCCTCCATCGGGGGTCCCACCTGGCGGACCGCCATTGCGAGACGCTCGCCCCCCCGGGCCAGGGGCCTCGCTGCTTCCCAACGGGCCGCAGCGTCAGCCGCCTGGCTCAGAGTCTGCGGGCGCCACATGGCGAGCTGTTGCCGGAGCTCAATGTCCGGGAGGGCCTGGATAAAATGGTCCAGCGCCAGGCTTTCCCGGGAATCCGCTGCCATGCTAGCATGTGCGATCCCCACTGCGCGGCGAATGTCGTGGGCAAGTTCCCCGATGGCTTCCTGGGGCTTGCGCTTTCGCAGCGCGAGCTGAGCTTTAACAAGCTCGCTCTGCTGTTCTATGCCAAATCGATTAATTAGGGCGTCGCGGAGGGCTGGCAGGGTGAGAGCACCCGCTGGTAATGCCGTCAGCACCTCCGCCGCCACGCCGCGCAATGCGGCCACCAGGTGTACTCCACCTTCGTCCTCACCCCAACCGTTGCCCTTACACACACAGTCGAACTGCGCCAGGTACGCGCGTAGATCACTCTTGCCGTCATACGGCGCGAGTGGGACCTTGTGGGACCATCTCGTATGCGAGTCGTTGCCCGCCTGCCGGACCCCGTGCGTCGCCCCTTGCGGGGTCAGCGCGGGGCCGAACCGGCCGGGCCCCCACAGTACATTACCCCCAAGGGGCTCTCGTGCCTCCCCGGTCCCTCCAACAACTACCCCTGTTGGTGTCGATGCATGGGTCACACCTCCGCAACCCGCTACCCATTCCATACCACCACAACCTTGCTCACCCACACCTCGCACCTCTCGTTCCATACCCTCCGGACCAGCCATACACCTCACTCGTGGCCTCTCACGAACATCCGGGTCTATCTCGACCCCCAAGCTTATTAAATCACCTGGCGCATCATACGCCCGACCATATTGGTCACCACTTACACCGGGTCCTCTTTCTCTTCGCTTCTCCTCCATCACCTGCGAATCCCTCATCCGGTTAATGAGCACATCATCACGATCCGAACACAGACTTTGGACCAATTCTTTTACTTCCTCCTTTATCTCTTTCTTATCCTCTCTCCGTCGCTTCTTAATTTCGCTCACCCCTTCTTCCACTTCTTCTAATTTTTGCTTCACCTCCTTCATCTCTTCGTGCGCCCCTTTAAGTTCTTCCTCTAACTCCACTTTATTTTTTTCTATGTGCTCCCGCACCTCCCACTCTTTAACCTCCATCACCTCTACCACCTTGTCCATTTTCCTCGTCAGGTCCTCATGTACCGTCTGACACTCTTTTTTAATTACCCCTACGTCCTTTTTCATCTCCTTCTGTGTCGATTTTAAACCCTCTATTACCGCTGTGTTCTTCTTTACCTGGTCCCCCAACTCCTTTTGTCCCACTGTCAGTTGTTCTACTCCCAGCGTCAACTCCTCTATACCCCCTTGCAATTTTACAGTCCCCTTTCTCACCTCCTTCTCCATGCGCTCCTTACAGTGCCTCACCTCCTCGCGCACTCCTCCGACCTCCTCACTCACTCCTCTTCTGATCTCCTCTCCCATCACTTGCATCTCCTGCCCAGATGCCACCCTCATCTGCTCCATTTCCTCCCTGTGAGCATCCAGTTTGGTTTCTACCCCCATTCTGACCCCCTCTATCTGCTGCTCCATTTGTTTAACTTCCCTTTCCGCTTGGTCCCTCATGTCCCTCAATTTGCCTTCCATACTGTTTTCTAACCCTATTAACCCATTTCTCACCTCTTTTATCCCGTTGTCTAACCCCTCAAAATTATTGTCTAACTTCCCAAATTTCTTGTCTAACTCCTCAAAATTATTGTCTAACTTCCCAAATTTCTTGTCTAATCCCTCAAAATTATTGTCTAACTTCCCAAATTTCTTGTCTAATCCCTTAAAATTATTGTCTAACCCCTCACTGGTACCCCTCGCTTCGTCCCTCATTACCCCCAATTGCTCACTCTGAGCCCTCGCTTCGTCCCTCATTACCCCCATTTGGCCCTCCAATCGCTCACCCATTTGTTCCATAAGGGCCCTCATTTGCAGGAGGAAAAGGTTCGAATCCACCAGGGGCGCTGCCACGGTCGCGGGCGCGGTGACCAGCGAGGCGCCATTTTGCGCACCCGCAATGTCGGGCGCAACGACGCTAATTTGTGCGTCTGCTACCCTCGCTGCTTCGCTCTCCTCGCGTCCCTCAATTTGGTCCTGGACCGACCCTGCCTCACTCTCCTCTACCGGACCCCAGCTGTCTTGATCCGCCATAGCGCTACTTTCAAAATTCGGGTTTTTATTTTCGTAAAACAAATTCAAATTTCGCTGTTATAATTTCGAGCGCGTAAACGCGCTCCGGGTCCAATCTCACTCCTCGACACCAAATGTTACAGACGCGGTTGTGGATGTTGGTTTACCGAGCGGTTTGGTATGACCACGTCTGCACAGTTTACCCGATTCCACTCGAACGTTGCCGAGTCGCGCTACGCTGAATCAATGAAGGAAAAGGACACAACGGCTGGGTTAAAATGACACGACACCAAGGGTTCAGTTCTCAAGACCTCCGGAGGAGGTTATATTATGGCGGAAGGTCAGATTACAACTACAAGAGGGACAGCATAGAAAGACAGGCACTTAGACACACTTATCTTATTCCCTGACAGACGACAGATAAACAGGACAAAAACTGACTCACACGGGGATTGATGGCAAGGAAAGCGGGCAGTCGATGGCTCAAGGTGCACCGTTCTCGGAGGGGGTGCACCGTTCTCGGAGGTACTGCAATACCGGGTCGATGCGTGGAGCTCGCTCAGCGCTTGGAGGTGGTGACTGGCTCTTCTTCAAGCTGGGGGCGCATCTGACGTCACGTCCGGTAAGTGGCCGCGTATATCCGGCGGGGAGTGACACGCCCTCGGCTCGTTAGCTCCGCCCCAGATGGAATCGGCCCGTTGCTTCTCATTGGGTGCGTGCGGGGGGGTTACCGGCTCCGCCCTTGACGAGGGGCTGACAAGGAGCCCCTTCGTGGTAACCCCGTCGGAGCGCATGGTCAATGGCGGCTAACCGAGCCGGTGTGAGGACGCACACTCCCCCGCGCCGCGCCGTTGTTGTAGTTGTTGTAGTTGTTGTTGTAGTTGTTGTTGTAGTTGTTGTAGTTGTTGTTGTAGTTGTTGTTGTAGTTGTTGTTGTAGTTGTTGTTTGGGGAAGAAGATGGGAGGAGGTATGGGAAGGTCCTAAACTCACTACTGGTGCCATATAATCACATTCTGGTGCAACGAAGAGTCAGAATTAATGGAAACGAGTCCTTAACTGACATAGACTAAGAATAACTAGCAAGATGTCCGAAAGTTGTCTACGTGAGATGCGGTGGACCTGGGCACGACATTTAATGGGGGAAAAAGGGGAAGGTCGGTTCTACAGAGTGTTATTTACAGGCAATGGGACTAGGGAATGGGGGATTGGGGATAGTTGGGGAGTATTGGGGAAATAGGGGAATATTTACAAGCGGATATGGAGGCCAAATGCCATATTCGCAACAATACATATATACATATCTATATATACATATATATATATCTATATATACATATATACATATCTATATATACATATATACATATCTATATATACATATATATATATATATATATATATACATATATACATATCTATATATACATATATATATATCTATATATACATATATATATATCTATATATACATATATATATATCTATATATACATATATATCTATATATACATATATATATATATCTATATATACATATATATATATATATCTATATATACATATATATACATATCTATATATACATATATATACATATATATACATATCTATATATACATATATATACATATATATATATATCTATATATACATATATATACATATATATACATATATATATATATCTATATATACATATATATATATATATATATATATATATATATATATATATATATACATATATATATACATACATACATACATACATACACACACGTACACACACATATATATATATATATATATATATATATATATATATATATATATATATATATATATACATATATGGAGTTTGTTTCCATATATATATCCATATGTATATATATATATACAACAACAACAACAACAACAACATGCATTTTAAAGGCCATTTTCCCTGCTAGAGCGGGGGTTAGCCTTTTTAAAGGCCATATATATGTATATATATATGGAGTATATATATATATATGGAGTATATATATATGGAGTATATGCGTGTATATGCTCCATATATATATGCTCCATATATATGCTCCATATATGTTCCATAAATATGCTCCATATATATATATGCTCCATATATATATGGAGTATATATATATATATATAAACTCCATATATATATATGCTCCATATATATATGGAGTATATATATATATATATATATATAAACTCCATATATATATATATATATATATATATATATATATATATATATATATATATATATATATATATATATATATATGTATATATATATATATGTTGTGGATATGAGGATTGTGTTTTTTTGATTGCGTTTTTATTATTATTACTTTATTCTGAGCCCTCCTCGCTCCAGTGTGTATAAAGGTCAAAGGGCGTTCCCGTAGTTAGTTCCATAAAGCATACATGAAGGACACTATAATATCCCTGTTCAGTAGTTTATTTCCTTATTCTGTGTATTAGGTTAAGGCTTTGTCTTCCATTAAAATGACACTCCATTGCACCAAGTGAAATCAGATAGATTCCCTTCATTCTTCATTCCCATTCCCAAAACCTCCATTTCCCCTTTCGTCATGGCCAAGCCTCGATTGCCAATATTACATCCCCTCCAAAACCACCATTGAACATGTGCTCGGGTCGGGGAAGAAAGGCGTGCCCGCCCATCGTCATCAAGGGCGGAGCCAGAGGGTCGCGCGACCAACCAGGGCCGAGGTGAGCACACCAATGGGCGTGTCCTGAAGGCCGGCGGCTTGATCGCCGGAGGCGTTATAAAAGCGCGCGCGCAAGGTACTGCGTGAGAAGATCCAGATGAGCTTTGAAGAGAGAGAAGGTTCAAGGTCAATTACAAGCAGTTGCGCCAGAGACGGCAGACGCGTCCTGAGGTGAGCCAGAGAAGCAGCTTTGGCTCCACAAGCAGCGTTGACTCCACCAGGCAGCTTCAACCCGTTACCCCACGGGAACCAGATAGCGGTGGCATCGGTGGCCGTCGAGGTCCAGCCGACGTCCCGTGCGGGATCAAGCCCGAACCATCTGCCCCAGCTGAACCTTCCCATTCCTCCTTCCAGCATTCATTCCTGCCATTCCATCCTTCTTGTGTACGTGAGTTTGTTCTGTTTGTTCTGTCCTGGGTTAATTAAGACTGCATAGGTAAGCTAGCGATTTTCACTGTGTCCTTCTGGTCCGTCCCTCTGTCTATTTTATTTTATTATCTTTCCTTCTCCTTGGTTTCTTTGAGCCTGTAAATAGTAAATAAATTATATTCGTATTTCCAACCTTTTTGTCTTCTTCCTCTTCACATCCGTGTCGCCTTAGTCTTTTCCCTATTGAATATCTGTGGCGCGATCCGGCCAACGTTCGGGGATCGGGTGAATCGGGGAAACTGTTAGGTCGCGGTGCCATCCGCTCGGCAAACCAACATCCTTAACCGCGGACCGTAACAATTGGTGTCTGGGAGTGAGATACGAGGCCCGAACCAAATTTTAAAAAAAACATCTAGAAAAAAATTTGGTCAAAATTTGGAGTGGCCGAAATTTGTTTTGTTTTACAAAACCCGAATTTTGAAATCGCGCCATGGCTGGTCAAGGCGACGGGATGTCGGTGCGAGAGATAGACAGGGTAGAATCGACCCAGGACCTCGGGGAAATGTATGTGGAGGAAAGAGAGGAGGAGAACATTGGCAATGTGGTTGAGGAGGTTTCAAGCGCGCAAAATGGCGCTCTCGCGCAGGTGGTATCAGACGCACAAAGTGGCAGCTCGCACGAGCACGGGGTAGCCGCGCCCGCTGCGCAAATAGGGGGAATTGATGTGCGGGACCTCATGGCGCAGATTAATGCAGCCATACTAATGGCGAATATAGGGCTAGAAGCCAAAATGGAAGAGAACAGGGAGCGATTAGAGGGCCAAATGAGGGACGAAGCGAGGGGTACCGTTGAGGGGTTAGACAAGAAATTTGAGGGGTTAGACAAGAAATTTGAGGGGTTAGACAAGAAATTTGAGGGGTTAGACAAGAAATTTGAGGGGTTAGACAATGGGATAGAAGGGGTGAAACATGGGTTAACGGGGGTGGAAAATAGAATGGCTGCCCAGGAGAATCAGATAGAGGGGGTGAAAAATGGGTTGAGGGGGCTAGAAGATAGGATGGAAGACAAATTGCAGGAAATAGGGGAGCAATCCGCCCGAGAAATTAAACAAATGGGAGAGCAGATAGAGGAGGTGAAAATCGGGGTAGAAACCAAATTGGATGCTCAGAGGGATGAATTGGGACAGATGAGGGTGGCATCTACAAAAGAGAGGGAGGAGATGAAGGAGGAGATGAAGGAGGAGATGAAGGAGGAGATGAAGGAGGAGATGAAGGAGGAGATGAAGGAGGAGATGAAGGAGGAGATGAAGGAGGAGATGAAGGAGGAGATACGACGAGGTGTAAGCAAGGAGGTCTCGGGGGTACGCGAGGAGGTAAAGCGAGGTGCAAAGCGTATAGAGAAAGAGGTGAGAAATGGGACGGCAAAGTTACAAGGGGGCATAGAGGACTTGACGCAGGAGGTGGAACAGCTGACGGTGGGACAGACGGAGTTAGTGGAGCAGGTACAAAGGAACACTGCGGTACTAGGAGGGTTAAAAGCGACACAAAACGACATTAAAAATGTTTTGATAGCGACACAGAGGCAATGTCAGATGGTACGTGAGGGACTGACAATGAGGTTGGACGAGGTGACAGAAGTAATGGAGACGAAGGACCGGGAGGTGAGGACGCACATAGAGACGGTCAAGGTAGCCTTAGAGGACGAGATTGAGGAGACGCACCGGGAGATAAAAGGGGTGAAGCAAAAGTTAAAGGAGGTGGAAGAGGGGGTGAGTGAAATTAAGAAGAGACGGACAGAAACTAAGAGAGAAATACAGGAGGAGGTGATGGAATATGTACAAGGTCGGTGCTCAAATCATGATGATGTGCTCGCTAACCAAATAAAGAGTTTGCAGGTGGCGAAGGAGGTTCGGAGACGAGGTGCCAAGGTGAGTGGCGATATATTCGGAAATGCATATGATGTGAGGGGAGCTTCAGTCGGCTTGGGGGTTGATTTGGATCCGGGTGTTCGTGAGAGGCCGTTGGTGAAGTGTGCGACAGGTACGGTGTGCGACCGAGGTGTGCGAGAATGTCCGACTCTGGGGTGTGTGAGGAAAAAGTGCGCGCCGAGGAGTGAGTGTGCTGTCGAGAGCGAGTCGGTCGTGGCGCGTGTGCAAGGGAGCACATGGAAGCGCGTAGTGAGGAGTGTTACAGAGGATGTAACAGGAAAGTGTACCCCTGTGGTGAGTGTTACGGAGGAAGTAACAGGAGAGTGTGCGCAAGAGGAAGCGCGAGAAAGGTGTGTAACGGACAGGTGCATGAGGAAAGAGTGCGCTGTCAAGAGTAAGGGAGAATGCACACCTGTGGTGAGTGTTACAGAGAGTGTAACGGGAGAGTGTGCGCAGAGTGTGCGCGAGAAAGGTGTGTAACGGACGGGTGCATGAGGAAAGAGTGCGCTGTCAAAAGTAAGGGCGAGTGCGCGACCAAGAGTGGTGGTGAGAGTAGTGAGAGTGACACGGAGCGTGAGTTGGTTGTGGCAGGTGAGAGAGGATGTACACCCGGAATGGAAGGATGCACACCTGGATTGGTAGAGCGTGTGTGGGAATGCACACTTGAGTTAGTAGTGAGGCACGTGGTTGGGTGTGCGAGTGAGAGCACACCTGTGATTGTCACGGAGGAGGTGACCGAGAAGGGGGCGCGAAGAGGTGTGTTGGTAAGGTGTGCGAACGACGAGTGTGTGCAAAGGTGTGCGGTGGTCAGGTGTGTGACCAAGTCTGTGAGCGAAAGAACGAGTGCCATAGCGAAGTACGCGGGGTGTACGGGCGGCGTTGGAGCACCGAGCTCGGTGAGGGTGAAAGGGGTAGCGTATGCGTGTGAGCATGCAGGTGAAGCATCGACGGTAACCGGGTTAGCGGTTAGAACGACATTTAGCCGAATCGGGCCCTCGGTGCGCGCCGAGCAGCTTCGCGTGCCGCGAGGACCAGCGGGGATCCGAACCACGGCTGTTTCGAAAGGACCGCCGTACGCGATCCACGCCGGGCCGCGCTTTGAACGGCCGCGTCCGTGCTCCACTAGGCCGAAAGGGCAGCCCGATAGGAAGGGTCGTCATGGCGACCCCCTTTTGTTGAGGCGTTCCGGCAGGTCGAGATCGGGCCATTGGATGGCTCCATGCCGAGGTGGTGCGTGGGATCTCGGCCCGGGTAAACCTCCTTCCCTTCACCGAGTGTCGGACGTATCCAACCGCCGGCACCAAGCAACCCGCATTCATTGCTCGGCTGTACGAAGCCGAGCTTTAGAGATGAATTGGCGCACCGAGAGGATCTAGTAAGTAGACGGGTGATGAGGTTAGTGTTTTTGATCCGAAATTTAGAAAAGTGAATAGAATTGGCAGTAAATAGAAAATTTTTGATTGGTTGGAATTTGGAGAGCAAAATTGGTAGTGAGAGATACCCGATGTGATGGGATGGCAACTCTGCCATCTCTCACAGCGGGGGCAAAGGAGCACTAGATTTATGGGGTTTGGCAGTGAAAACTAGCCCGGGAGGGTTAGGATAAAATGATAGGGACCTAGAAGATGACAATAGGTAACGTTAAGATTAGTTAGTGACAATGATACCTGTAGTGGGGACGCAGGTAGATTAGTGTGGATGATAATGACGTGGTATGTGCTTAGTTTAAAGGGAAGACGGGGAGCACTAAGTTAGCAGCGCAACAGGTAGTTTAGATGATGCCGTGTGAGTGTTGGAGGTGTATTTAGAAGTGTATTGTGAAAAGTGTGTGAGGAACAGGTGTGATTGCACAGGTGTGCAACTGGACAGGTGAATGGAGCAGTGTATGAGTGAGTGATAGTGACGTGAGTTGTATTGACCGAATGGTCCAGGAAGGAAGGAGGGTGCAGGTGGCACCAGGTGTGATTGCACAGGTGTGCAACGACAGGTGTATGGAGAATGGTTGTGTGGAATAAATGGTAGTGTGGAATATCTGGAGTATTGGAATGGATGGCCGTGGAGTGAGTATGGTGGGACTCTATGGAGTGGAGTGGATGGTGCGAAGGTGTGAATGGGGGAAGGATGGACCCCCATCACGAATACCCGGGGAGGGTAGTGTAAGTGTTAGGGAGAGGGTATAGGTAAATTGTGGTTGGATATTGGCATCTGTGGTGCGGGTGAAAGAATGGAATATGGATGGGTGCATTAGTGTTGTGGAAATGGCTGGGCGTGTAGCCTGTTAGTGTGTGTAGTTGGTTTGGGCACTCCACCACTGTGAGGATGTCGGCCAGGTGAGGCCGCAGGTGGGCTCTGGGAGCCGGTAGAGTTGTTGTGGATGGGGCCCGAGGATCCGGAGGACGGACCCGGGTAGCCCAGTGCCAGAGGTCACCGAGGGGTGACAGAGCCAGGAGGGGCCTTCCCCAATTAGATAGGTTAGGGTGAGGAGCTAGGTAAGCTCGGGTGGCAACTGCAGTGGTGGAGGTGTGCAGGTGGGTAGACCTGCTGGGAGAGCTACACGCCCCAGCCCTGAAATTGTGCAAGGGCACAGGGAGTTGAATCGGGGGAGTGAGACCCCAAATTGAGAAGCACCACAGTTTGGTCAATGGGAATTGGTTTTTAGAACCCATAGTGTAAGTGGCCAATGGATTGGCAGGGAAAGACCCCGGGTAGTGTAAAGTGTGTTGAAGTCATTTAGAGGATAGTTAGGATTGAAGTCTCCTCGCACCATCTACATCCACTCACCTGAGATGACGTACCTCCACACCATGCCAGGTGGTTTTTTATTATTTTTGATGCAAATGTTTGGATTGTGAGACGCATCATGACGTGGGTGTGACATTGTGCTTTGTTGTTCCATCTCTTCCTCCTTATGAGGATTGATGATGAATTGGGTGATGGCAAATTTTGGCTAGAGGGATTGTGAAGACGAATTTGGAATCGAAGAAATATGGGGAAGACGTGACAGTAGCGACAAATTTGTAAAGGTGTAGATTTTGTAAATATGGGGTAGGGGCAAGGGTAGAGTAGGTGACAGGGGGGGTGACGTACGGAAGGGACGAGCTTTTCTCACTTCGCTCTGCGTACGCATTTCGCCTTGCATTGCCTTGTTTGATGTGTACCCTTGTGACCTTACCCCTCGCTCATCTGTCTGTCCCCCCTTTTGTCTCCCACATGAGGACCTGTGCGCACTGGGCGCCGAGGGGAGCGTGCGTGAGTCCGCCATTGTGCGCCCGGAACTCCCAGAACCAGCTGTCTGCATCGATGCACCACATTATGGACCACATGTCTGTGGCCGAGCACCACTGATGGACCCCATGGGTTGGGGCATGGCCCCTCTGCTGGAACCGGCCATGAAGGCCCGAAATCTTGCTGGCGGACCTTGGCCACAGGGCACCGATGCCCCACAGGTGAACCACACTAGTCGGCCCTGTGGGCCATAAATAAAATAAATAGACATGGACACATTGGGTGCAAGTTTTATTACAAATAGGCCGCCAGCAAAGGAAGATGACAACACCAGGAAAATAGTAATAGCCAGCAGAGGGAGCCGAAGAGCAAGAGACCACCTGCAGGGTTAGGGGTTGTTTGGTTATTTTTATTATTGAACAGTGATGACTGTGCACCGATTGGTGCTTGAGGGTGCTTTGATGCGTTTTGGGTGCTTTCATGGTGCGTCGATGCAGAGCAGACTGTCTCCCCCCCAGAAAGAACAATCACAGGTCCTGGGTTGCGTTTTGTAAATAAAAGTAGCGTCAATTGTAAATAATGCTCCCCACCGTCAGTGTATAGTTTGAAGACCATTCCGCAATTCGGTTAGCTGTGGGTGTGAGTCTGTTAGGTAGGGTGCAATGGAGCAGCGGGACATATTTATTTATGTTTTAAAACTGTCGCACTCAGGGTCAGGTTAAATGTAGAGGGAACTACACCTACGTGTCACACTAAATTAAAGTTATAGGCCCGGGACGTGCCTAAGAGGAGGAGGGTGCAGTGTTGTGGATATGAGGATTGTGTTTTTTTGATTGTGTTTTTATTATTATTACTTTATTCTGAGCCCTCCTTGCTCCAGTGTGTATAAAGGTCAAAGGGCGTTCCCGTAGTTAGTTCCATAAAGCATACATGAAGGACACTATAATATCCCTGTTCAGTAGTTTATTTCCTTATTCTGTGTATTAGGTTAAGGCTTTGTCTTCCATTAAAATGACACTCCATTGCACCAAGTGAAATAAGATAGATTCCCTTCATTCTTCATTCCCATTCCCAAAACCTCCATTTCCCCTTTCGTCATGGCCAAGCCTCGATTGCCAATATTACATCCCCTCCAAAACCACCATTGAACATGTGCTCGGGTCGGGGAAGAAAGGCGTGCCCGCCCGTCGTCATCAAGGGCGGAGCCAGAGGGTCGCGCGACCAACCAGAGCCGAGGTGAGCACACCAATGGGCCTGTCCCGAAGGCCGGCAGCTTGATCGCCGGAGGCGTTATAAAAGCGCGCGCGCAAGGTACTGCGTGAGAAGATCCAGATGAGCTTTGAAGAGAGAGAAGGTTCAAGGTCAATTACAAGCAGTTGCGCCAGAGACGGCAGACGCGTCCTGAGGTGAGGCAGAGAAGCAGCTTTGACTCCACCAGGCAGCTTCAACCCGTTACCCCGCGGGAACCAGATAGCGTTGGCATCGGTGGCCGTCGAGGTCCAGCCGACGTCCCGTGCGGGATCAAGCCCGAACCATCTGCCCCAGCTGAACCTTCCCATTCCTCCTTCCAGCATTCATTCCTGCCATTCCATCCTTCTTGTGTACGTGAGTTTGTTCTGTTTGTTCTGTCCTGGGTTAATTAAGACTGCATAGGTAAGCTAGCGATTTTCACTGTGTCCTTCTGGTCCGTCCCTCTGTCTATTTTATTTTATTATCTTTCCTTCTCCTTGGTTTATTTGAGCCTGTAAATAGTAAATAAATTATATTCGTATTTCCAACCTTTTTGTCTTCTTCTTCTTCACATCCGTGTCGCCTTAGTCTTTTCCCTATTGAATAACTGTGGCGCGATCCGGCCAACGTTCGGGGATCAGGTGAATCGGGGAAACTGTTAGGTCGCGGTGCCATCCGCTTGGCAAACCAACATCCTTAACCGCGGACCGTAACAATATATATATATACACACACGTACACATATATCATATATTATTTATATATATATATATATATATATATATATATATATATATATATTAGGGTGCATCAAACGCCCCTATGTCAAGAAAACAATCTGTCCCCAACCCTACCTTGTTCCAGTCATAAAATAAAGTTCCTATGCAAAATTTGGTAAGGTTTTGACATCATCTTCTGGGTCCACCTCAGCAAATCAGACTTTGAGTCGGTAGTATCAGAGTCAGAAATTCGACACGCAGCTGCTCCGAGGCCCATAAATAAAAATGAAAGGATTGACCGATTGCTACATACAACAGCTCTTTGGAAAGGTATTATTATGCCCTGCAGCAACATATAACCATCCTTGGGATAGGGATATAATTCACTTATACACAAATAGTCAAAATCATGATTTTATTGGTATAATCATATGTATTATAGATACCAGAATGATATAATTTTTATTACAGTAGAATCATATATACACAATCTTAGCATTTATCATCTTAATACGAGTACATCTGACTATGGATGAACATGAAAATAGAAACAAAACAAAGATACTGTAGTTTTCATGGATATTTCTGACAGTTTAGTCTTGAGCTGCTCGCTTTCGAAGATTCGGTTCTCCTTGCGGTTGTGCTCAACAACTTGTAGCACATTTTGGTAGTGGTCTTCACTTCTGGCTGCTGAAAGGAAGTCAGAGCTAAGCTTAACTCCCCTTTCTGCAGAGTCATTCACCACATTCAAGGCTTCAACATTAGTCCATGATGTCTGGTAGGTTGCAGAGTTAGTCCATTCTTGAACATCGGTAACTAGAAATGCCCAGTCAAGCTTCAGATGATGAAATAGGTACCATGAATCTGGTCCAACAAAATCAGCCAGAGTGGTCTTCTCAGTCAAGTCATCAGGAAATCTGGGCTTTCCAAACCCAGTACCAAACCGTCCTTGTGGGTTGGTTACTGGAAAATCTGGCTGAACCTCCAGAAGTCTGTCTGCCAGAGCACGGCGATGGTCATGAGGAACAACTGAGCTGAAGAGGGCAAGTGGAACCATCTCTTCTGTGAGGTACCAGAGATGTCGTTTGAAGGCTTTCAGGGCACTTCTTGAGATTCCAGCATTGACAGCTTCATACTGTTTCAGTTTGGAGATGAGCTGCAGGTCATTCCATGGGGCATCGGTGACAGAGGTACATGTCATCCACCAGGAGCTGTATACTAGAGTGACAAACGTGACAAATTCTCTGATCTTTGGCACTTGTTTTTCTGTGGTAATTGTACCTGCTGGAAGATCAGCGATTTGTTTTTCGAAGAGACATAATTTGATTGAGTAGAGGGCTTCGCCATCCATCTGGCTTTATGCAGTGCACCAGGATGCTTGAAGGTTATTTGATGTTCAGCTACTTCACCATCAAGGAATACAGTACACAGATCAACAAATTCCAAATAATCATCACGTCTTAGAGATTGCTCGGTGTGACAGAGTCTGAGAACATTATTTTGCCAGTCACTTGTCAAACTTGTTGCTGCTTCATTTAGTTGAGATGGATCAAATCGTGAAAGTGGTTCATTGAATGTGTGTGGAAACATTTCAAAGTTCTTGCGAAACCTTGAGAAGAGGAAGATATCTGGTGACTTAGATGCTTCAACTTTAAGATCAGTAAAAATGTGCGTAAGAATGACTTCACCAATGTGGTGTCTGCAGCCTGACCACAGAAGAGCTTTGTTAAGCCGTTGTTGAATTGTTACACAAGCTGCACTGATGTGGCCGGTGTTAGATGCAGTTGTGTCAAATGTCAAGTTGACAACATTCTCTTGGCAGTTCCATGATTCAAGTAGGTTATTAGTCAGCTGAGCAATTATATCTCCAGATTTACGGTCTGTTCCAGGCTTGTAGGATGGAACACCCAGCAGCTTCATATCAGTTTGAGAACCCAAAAGCACAGCCAGGCGTTCTTCAAAAGTGTTTTGGTTAGTTAAGCATGGAAGCAGCTTTGAGTCCCAGTGCAACGTAGCAAGCTTCGGAGGAATCCATTTGTCCTTACAGGTAGTAGCAATATGCTGTCCAATTTTGCGTCTTAATTTATGTGCTGTAGCATATGATGTTGACACCTTCGCTACATCCCCTCCTGTTTCTTCAATAAGAGCTTCTGTGAAAGCAGCCTGTTGGGTTGGTGTCATCTTCATCCTTGTTGCCAGTGAAACAAGACTGGGCCTCTTCAGGATGTCATGTGGAATGAAAACTGATGTGCCAGGTCTAACTAAACGATGATGACTTCTTGAGGTTGTTGGTGTGCTTGTTGAAGGTCCAAGAGTTACTTCTTCATCACTGTCACTAATATTATACACAGTGGTTGTAGTATTTATGTTGAACTCCAGCTCCATACTTGCTCGCCTCTCTGATTCTTTTTCCTCGCGGTTCACTTTACGCTGCATCTTATCTGCCAACAGTTTATCTTGGCAGCCAAATGTTGCACAGCGATCTGTCTTCATAGATTCCAGGAATGCTAAGTCTTCAGGATTCTTGATGTGAGAACTAGCATCATTGGGCCACAAGGGAAATGTCTCCATAAATTTCATCTCCATTTGATTCACCTTTGTGATGCTTGCTGGAGTTGTTCTTCGGTTGATAGGGATTGATCTAAGCTTGGAATTATCATCTGCAAGTTTGATAATTTTCTCAATAGCCTTGCGTTCAGAGATGATAGGAATATTAGCCTTGCCATAAAATGGTGTCACTTTCTGCAGTACAAGCTTTGCTGATTCCCACCGAGAACGTCGTTCAAGTTTGCCATCTTCCGTGTGCCACATGAAACAACGTAGTACTTGTAAACAAGTTGGAAGTCTGGTGCCATTGATCTGGGAATCTTGTTCAGTTATGGCACTTCCAAGACCAAACACCTTGGTGGACTCTCTTGTTGCAACAGATGCTTTCTTTACTGTGCCATCCATTGTTTTATCTGAAAGAAAAAGGTAGTATTAGTAACAATAATGTCATTTCATAATTATGTACAACAAATAAATCAATTATCCAATTTTATTGGAGTATAGCCTAATAATTGTTTTAATCATCTTGTCTAGTTAAAAGATCTCTGTAAAGACAAGATGACTACAACATTCAGGATATTCTTTAATTTATATATTATATTTTAAAAATACTCTTCATTTAGCTTTATATCCATATTTTGAAAAAAATCATTATTTTGACCATTTGTATATAAATGAATTGTATCCCTATCCCTACGACGATGATACATTGCTACAGAGCACAATAATACCTTTACAAAGAGTTATTATATGTAGCAATCAGTCAATCCTTTCATTTTTATCCATGGGCCTCAAAACAGCTGCGTGTCAAACTTCCAACTCTGATACCACCGACCCAAAATATGAAATGGTGAGGTGGACCCAGAAGATGACGTCCAAACCTTACCAAATTTTGCATAGCAACTTTATTTTATGATTGGAACAAAATAAAATTTGGGACAGATCAATCCAACATCTTTTTAAAAATAGTTGGGCGTTTGATGCACATATATATATATATATATATATATATATATATATATATATATATGTATATATATATATATATGTATATATATATATATATGTATATATATATATATATATATATATATATATATATATATATATATATATATATATATATAGAGTTACGGATCCGGGGGACGGCACTCCCGTTAGCAAGGGGGGGGGAGGGGAGGGGGTTAGTCCCCTTGTCCTGTTAAGCTGGCCGTCCGACCGGTCCTGGTACCTGTAACGCTCTTTTGCGGGGTGGGATTGATCAGGGTTATTGGTCCAGGGTTTATCCCGAATACCTTTATCAATCCCTCCGCAGAACAGGGAGACAAGTACCGCTCGAACCACAGACAAGATGGTATTTGCCGAACCGTTTAGCAATCCGCGGTTCGAGTCGTTATCAGCAGACTAAACCCGATTCCGAGCGTTGGCCAAATCGTGCCACAGGTATTCAATCAGGAAAAGACTAAAGCGATCGGGGAAGAATGAAACCAAAAGGGTAAGAAATAACAGACATTTATAAATTATTTACAACAAACCAAAGGAAGAGACACGAAAGTAATATACAGTGAAGAAGAAGAAGATACACAGGGCAGCCTTAAACAGTCTTAATTATTGAACCCCAGACAACACACAGGACAGACCACGGACTTACATGACAAAGGGGAAATTGCAGGCAGGGATGCGCCAGGGAGCGAATGGTTCAGGCCGATGGTAAGGATGCGCCAGGGAGAGAATGGTTCAGGCAGGGTAAGCATTGAGGTTCACGCTCCGGGCTCGAAGCCAACAGCAGCCGGCAGCTCCGCGTCTCAACAGCCGGCGACAATAGGGCCCTAGAGGGTCTCGGTCTATTGCCGCAATACGAGCACCCCCTTTCGTCTCTCTCTCTCTTCTCTGGTTCGGCTGGATCACTCCTCTCCTTCTCGTGCCTTCTCATCGACTCCCCGAAGCAGTCCCTTGCAGTTGCTTTTATTGCCCTCTCCAAAATCAAGCCGCCGGCTGCGAGGGCACGCCTACCGGGTCGCTCACCGTGGTGCTGGTTGGCTGTTAGGGCTGGCCGACTCCACCTGCGATCATGACGACGTACCACGCCCGTGATTTCACGGCCCCTCCCCCCTTCTTCTCCGAGATGAGCACATGGGCAATGGCGGCGTGATGCCAACAAAAACAGCCCAATGCAACGGCGGCGAACGCCGCCCTACGGTTACTTTGCGGAGACGTGGGTGAGGCGATTAGGGAATTGAAAGGGGCCTATCTTATTTGATTAATGCAACGTGGAGTCAAACTATTGGAAACACAGCCTTACCTGAAACACATAATAATGAAATAACTATTAAGAGGGCCTATGGTTCGCTACGTGTTGCGATGTGGACTAACTAGGGGACGACCTTTGACCTTTACAAGAAATGGAGGTATTTACAAAAAGAATTATTTACAAAGGGTATATTTACAACAATTTATACAGTGCAGGGTTCTCAAAACCCCAACAATATATATAGTGTTGCGGTTTTGAGTTTTGTACAATAAAGGTTCAAATTTCCCCCTCATAGTTTAGACACACAACATGTGGCCTCGTGATAGTTCAGTTATCTCTTAGTATTTGTGAGCATAGTCCTTTTCCTGTGTTAGTCTTGCGTTGAGTAGGATAATGAGAGTAAGTCCTTCATTGTTTCATTGCCTTATGCCGCTTCCATTGCCTTTGCCACTTCCATTGCCTTATGCCGCCTTACGCCTCTTTGTGCTGCCTTTGGCTTTTTGGCGCGAATTGACATGAGGCGGGCCTGGCGGGTCGATTCGGGACCGAATGAGGGCGGCGAAGAAGTTGACGGTAAGCGCAAGCCGCCAATCAGGGCTCAAGGGGAGTGGCTGCGGCAATGCGTCACAGGGCGTGGTTGGAACGTTCGAGAGGGCTCAGGGCGTGTCCATATAACCCGTTGCGCAAAGCCCTCACCAGCAGTAGTTGAGGAGAGCAGTTGAGTTCAAGCAGGTCGCGCAGTTCGGGGAGAGGTGAGCTTGGTGCATTGAGCGATTGGAGAGGCGCGTATTGATGAAGAGTTACGAGATCGAAGAAAGACGTGCATGAACCAAGTATAAGCGCTGCTATTAAAGTGGACGCTCGGTTAAGCTTGAGGCTGAGCCTCTATTGCATTGGGTTACGTGAGTGACAGTGCGCTGGTGACAACGCGCTGTGGAAAGCCGCCGAGAGACGCGTACATTCCTTCCCGCCTTCCTGCCTCATCTGCTGCCTTTTGTTCGAGAGACGCGCTGCGAGGATCTTTTCCACCACCTGCTTGCCATCTTCGCGGGACGTGCTGGGACCGTGGAGAGCACGCTGGGCCGCCGTTCCTTGACGACCAAGGCAGTGCGTGGACACCATTCTACCTGCATTTCCCCTGTGTGAGTGTGATCGGGCCCGTGTCTGGGCTTTAGTGTATAAGACTGATTAAGTTCTGCTCTGTGTATGCTTTCTACCGAATTGTACATTGTGTAAATAATAGTAATTAAATCCTGTTATTTCTTTATTCGACCGCCTCGTGTTTTCCCTCATTGACTAAGCGTGGTACGAATAGAACCGCTCGAATCGGGTTCCAATACTAACGGTAACTGCACAGACCACGTGGTACGCCATCCGCTCGGTGTACTCAAATTACACGTGGCTCGTGCGAGGCTTGTGTTACGGATTTGTCACTTCCGCTGTTGTGGTTTTCCTCCACTTGAAAGATTTCTGATTCTATGTACTATTATTGTCTTCCAAAGGTTTATTGTTTATGAACAGTTAGTAAAAGTTTAAAAGGTTAACGTAAAATGATACAGGAAACCGAACCGGAAGACAATGAGGTGAAGGAGAAGAGGCGGTGAGAAAAGTGGAGAAGAAGCTGGTTGCTTTGCGGTCTGCAACGCACGTTGTCGAGCATGAGTCACGTACTTTGGGATTCCTGGGAAAAAGGAATTCCTGCGATAAAGTTGTTATCGCTGTGACTGACCCTCCTGCGTGTCAGGGTTGGCGTTAGATTCCGAAGATTCATCGCTGGGTCGTGACGACTTGAGAACGAGCCAATGGCCATTTTGACTCGTGCGCTTCGCGCGTCGACCAAACTTTCCTTGCTACGTCAACCGTTTCAACCGCGTTCAGACGTATCTGTGGTGTGTGTGTGCACCGAGGTTTCTGACGATTACTTTGCAGCTCGCCGAGCGTGAACAGTGAAAGTTCGTACCTGGAGGGGGCCTTTGGATTTCCCAGTCGCCGTGAGTGCGCCTTTGTGCCACTTTAACCATGTGACCCTTTTCTCCGCATTGGGCCGCGTGCGCCTTGGTGCCGTTTTGGGCGGCGTGTCTGTGCCTGCCCTCGGAACGAGATTCTGGTTTAGAGTCTACATCGTTCCGTTGATCACTGGAGGGGACCAACTCTGAGCTCGAAGACGGGAATATAGAGACATTGGGGAAGGTTCTTTCCACTCACTTAGAACACTGTGAGTTACCTTATGCATGCTAGCTGATGGCATAGAGAGTGCACTCTTTATTGTCATTTGTGGTCATGTTATTCCTGTGTGATTTATAATATATTATTGGTTTGTTCATAACCATTGGTGTGGTTTCCTTATTGATTTCGACACGGAATAATATATTTTTCTGCCGTGGCTCCTCCCAGGGTTCGGAGGTATACCGAGACCAGGAGGTCGGGGAGGAACACATAACAGAAATTGGGGGCTCGTCCAATTGACTCGTGGGCTCAAAATTGGGTCTGCGTCCAGGATCTAAAATTCCCTAAATTTAGTCCGGGAAATAATTCCCTAACATTTCCAGAATTTGGAACTTTTCCAACATTCCCAAATTCCCCCCCCCCCCCCCCCCCCCCCCCCCCCCCAAAAAGAAAAAAAATTTTTTTTTAATTTCTTGTATGAAGGTTAACAGGTGTTAACAGTAGTCACCATGGAGTTTGACGCAGAGAAGTTTGCAGTGACCCCTAGTGAAGCACAGTTCAGAGCGTTAGTAAAATCGGACCTCTTGAAATTGGCCAAACATTTTAGCTTGGAGGTCCGAACTAATATGAGGAAGGCAGAGATGCAGACAGTGGTGATACAATCTATGGTGGGATTAGGAACATGGGAAGAGGTAGCCTGGGATTGGTTACCCGAAGAACCAGAAGATGTGGAGCTCCGGAAACTGGAGATGCAATTACGGAGCCAGGAAAGGTTAAAAGCAGAGGAAAGGGAAGCAGAAAAGGAAAGAGCAGAACAGGAACGAGAACTCCAGGAAAGGTTAAAAGCAGAGGAAAGGAAAGCAGAAGAGATAAGAGAAGAGAAACAAGCATAGGAAAGGAGAGTGGAACGAGAACTCCAGGAAAGGTTCTAAGCAGAGGAAAGGAAAGCAGAAAAGGAAAGAGCAGAACAGGAACGAGAACTCCAGGAAAGGTTAAAAGCAGAGGAAAGGAAAGCAGAAGAGAGAAGAGAAGAGAAACAAGCAGAGGAAAGGAGAGAGGAATGAGAACTCCAGGAAAGGTTAGAAGAGAAAAAAGCAGAGGAGAGAAAAGCCGAAAGGGAGTTAAGGGAAAGGGATTTGGCGCTTCAGCAGGAACTTAAACTCAAGGAGCTGGATTTAATGAAAGAACGGGGAGAGGTACCATCCATGCCGACTGGTTCGACACCCAGTCAGAACACCTGGGATGTTGGCAGACATGTGAGGCTGGTTCCACCCTTCAATGAAAAGGAGGTAGCCAATTTTCTTTCACACTTTGAGAAAGTGGCTCAACTGCTAAACTGGCCTGAGGAGTCCTGGACCATATTAGTGCAAAGTGTTCTGGTGGGTAAAGCTCAAGATATTTATTCGGCTTTACCGATTGGCCAATGTGAGAAATCGCCCTCAAAAGGGTTACCAACCATTTATTTCAAAGGGGTTGGTGTCACTGGGTGGAGACCCGACTAACCGGAGACCTGTTAGGGTGTTGAGGGACACAGGAGCACATCAATCTTTAATGCTGGAAGGCATCTTGCCATTGTCAGAGGAGACGGCAACTGGTGATAGTGTTCGTTTACAGGGGATTGGTGGCTGTGTTAGAGCTCCACTTCATGCCATCCATTTGGAGTCCGATTTGGTGTGAGGACCGGTCACCGTAGGTTTACAAGCCACTCTTCCTGTAGAGGGAGTATCTGTTGTTATCGGGAATAATTTGGCCGGTGGTCAAGTTTAGGCTAACCCGATGGTTGTTAAAAAGCCCAGTAGGGAAAATAACACCACACCAGTTATGGATGGCGACAAATGTAGCAAGTTATTTGTCGGTGGACTGAACTTCAAAACAAAGGAAGAAGTTCTGACATCTGTCTTCAGCAAATATGGACCGCTTTTGGAAGTGCGGTTGGTAAAAGACAGGGAAATGCACAAGTCAAGAGGGTTTGGCTTTGTCACGTTTGAAAGCACAAAGGCTGCCAAAGAGGCAGAGAAGAATTGGAATGGTAAGGATTTGGAGGGTTGGACCATAGCCGTAGAGAAGGCAGGCCGTAGGTGGCGAGGGGACAATGAGGTGAAGGAGAAGAGGCAGTGAGAAAAGTGGAGAAGAAGCTGGTTGCTTTGCGGTCTGCAACGCACGTTGTCGAGCATGAGTCACATACTTTGGGATTCCTGGGAAAAAGGAATTCCTGCGATAAAGTTGTTATCGCTGTGACTGACCCTCCTGTGTGTCAGGGTTGGCGTTAGATTCCGAAGACTCATCGCTGGGTCGTGACGACTCGAGAACTAGCCAACGGCCATTTTGACTCGTGCGCTTCGCGAGTCGAGCAAACTTTCCTTGCTTCGTCAACCGTTTCCACCGCGTTCAGACGTATCTGTGGTGTGTGTGTGCACCGAGGCTTCTGACGATTACTTTGCGGCTCGCCGACCGACCGTGATCAGTGAAAGTTCGTACCTGGAGGGGGCCTTTGGATTTCCCAGTCGCCGTGAGTGCGCCATTGTGCCACTTTAACCACGTGACCCTTTTCTCTGCTTTGGGCCGCGTGCGCCTTGGTGCCGTTTTGGGCGGCGTGTCTGTGCCTGCCCTAGGAACGAGATTCTGGTTTAGAGTTGACATCGTTCCGTTGATCACTGGAGGGGACCAACTCTGAGCTCGAAGACGGGAATATAGAGACATTGGGGAAGGTTCTTTCCACTCACTTGGAACACTGTGAGTTACCTTATACATGCTAGCTGATGGTATAGAGAGTGCACTCTTAATTGTCATTTGTGGTAATGTTATTCCTGTGCGATTTATAATATATTATTGGTTTGTTCATAACCATTGGTGTGGTTTCCTCATTGATTTCGACACGGAATAATATATTTTTCTGCCGTGGCTCCTCCCGGGGTTCGGAGGTATACCGAGACCAGGAAGTCGGGGAGGAACACGTAACACTTGCTTCCCCGCTTCCGTGGTGGCGCAGGTATTTAGATATGTGTGAGACTTGGTCCCGAAACCCTACCTTGCGTTTGCCCGGAAGGGGCGTTTCAAGTCTCGGTTACGCCAGGCCCAGAAAGAACAAGGGACTTAATCTCCCCTTGGTAAGGGTAGGAAGGGCGGTGGAAAACCGTAACAATATATGTATACACTCGTGGGGTCACCCGTGAGAATCCCACGGGCATGGACGTGTGTGACATTTCGACATATTGAATTCGATGCTGCATATTCATTTTTACAAAATGGTTACTGGCAATTCATCATATCCAGAAATGGTGTAATGAACACAATTTATGTATTTCACATAATATGTGACCCCTCACTCCTCTCCATCCTCATGCCTCTCCAATCCCACTCCTCCTCACAATCCTCTCCAATACCTCCTCACACTCCTCTCCAATACCTCCTCACACTCCTCTCCAAAACCTCCTCACCAATACCTCCTCACCCTCTCCAATACCTCCTCACACTCCTCTCCAATACCTCCGCACACTCTACATTACCTCCTCACACTCCTCTCCAATACCTCCTCACACTCCTCTCCAATACCTCCTCACACTCCTCTCCAATACCTCCTCACACTCCTCTCCAATACCTCCTCACACTCCTCTCCAATACCTCCTCACACTCCTCTGCAATACCTCCTCACACTCCTCTGCAATACCTCCTCACACTCCTCTCCAATACCTCCTCTCCAATCGCGACTCATTCGCCTCTCCAATCGCGACTCACTCGCTTCTCCAATCGCACCTCACTTGCCTCTCCAAGCACTCCTCACTCTCCTCTCCAATCGCGCCTCACTCGCCTCTCCAATCGCTACTCACTACTCACTCTCCAATCGGCCCTCACTCTCCAACCCCTCGCTCCTCTCCAACTCCTCGCTCCTCTCCAACCCCTCGCTCCTCTCCAACCCCTCGCTCCTCTCCAACCCCTCACTCCTCTCCAACCCCTCGCTCCTCTCCAACCCCTCACACTCCTCTCTAATACCTCCTCACACTCCTCTCTAATACCTCCTCACACTCCTCTCCAATACCTCCTCACACTCCTCTCCAATACCTCCTCACACTCTCCAATACCTCCTCCCTCTCCAACACCTCCTCACACTCCTCTCCAACACCTCCTCACACTCCTCTCCAACACCTCCTCACACTCCTCTCCAATCGCGACTCACTCGCCTCTCCAATCGCGACTCACTCGCCTCTCCAATCGCAACTCACTCGCCTCTCCAATCGCACCTCACTCGCCTCTCCAATCGCTCCTCACTCGCCTCTCCAATCGCTCCTCACTCTCCTCTCCAATCGGCTTTTTCCCATTTCGTTTCTCTCGTTTTTCTCCCGTCTCGTTCTTTTTCTTGCTGCATAATGTTCAAGTTTGCATTGACGTTCGTCGACGGACTCATTCGCCAGTCTCATTCGTTTTCTTGCTGCATCCTGTTCAAGTCTGCGTTCTTCATCGATCGTCTCATTCATTTTGGAAATGGAAGTTTCCACGCAACGCATGAATTGTCACGATCCTCAAGAGGAAGTGCCTCGTAATCATCAAATGACAAATGGCAAGTAAATTACATTGTGAAAATTAAAGATTTCAAATAAACCTATTTAAAGTGTATGCGCACATAAATAATAAAAAAAGAAAATGAAGAAATATCTCTTGGTAATTTCCTGAAACATATTTTACTTCCGGATAATAATGTTGAATGAAATAAGAACGAAGAAATATAACGTCGTTTTTGTGACGACTGTCATCAAAAGTAAAAGTAATATATCCTAACGGAAAAGAAAAAGCGAATTTTTAATATATGTTGACATTTACCCCGTCTGTTATTTTAGGCGGTGTATTTTCGTGTATCATCATGGCGCGATTTTTATAAATATATCTCTGCATTTTCCAGTGTATGCGTGAATGTTCTCAATTATTTCTGACACCGAGTCTAAAACCATCGATAAAAATTAAATCAGATGGTGAATTCGACATAAAATCGTGAGGGTGACTCAATGAATGGGCTTTATTTTACAGGCCTTTGAGAAATAATTTCGTTCTATAAACAGAAACTTTCATGGGATTCTCTTCCCGTTTTTTTTCAACCGAGTCTAAAACTATGTTAGCGACTGTTAAAAATGAAATGATATATCGAATTAGAGTTGAAATAAACCTGTGTGAGAGAGAAAGACAGCACGGGCCTAACTAAACAGGCCTCAAAGCTATTCGAGTTAATAAAATGGTGGATATTTGTTTAAATGAAGCCTCTCCAAGAATGGGTGGAGCTACTCTGTAAACAGAGTAAGCCACACCCCCAGACAGACAGACAGAATCACCGTAGCCTATTATAATAGATATTGTTGAAGGAGCTGTGGCTCCCACGTCGATCGAAAGAATGGACGCGACAAAAAGCTTGAATTCATCTGAGCTGCTTTATTAGAATCAAACACTCAGGCACTCTGGGAAAAACGTTTTACGGTCGGCAATATATATCTATTCCGCCAGGGGGTTTGCCCAGGCCTGGCGCCAGGGGGCGTGGCCCCGCGGGCCGGCTGCGGCCTGGCAAGCCGAGGGCGAGCCTGCCCGGGCGTCCCGACCGAGGCCTGGCAAGTCGAGCGCGGGCCTGCCCGGGCGTCCTGGACGAGCCCGGCCTGGTGATCGCTCCGCGTCCTTGATAGGTGCAAGGCGATTGTGTAACCCCAGCGGCAGCCGCTACACACGTCCCCCCAGAATCGACTTGCACCGACAGGGTCAACTTGAGGGGGGTCCTGATGACCCGGCCGAAGCGACCCCTGGTGGGTCGTGGGAGGGGGTCCGGTGAGGTGGTGGGCGGTCGAGTGGGGGGCACCGTGGACGGGGGGCGGCCTCGCCGCGGCGGGAGGGCCACCCGTGGTGGGTGGTCGACGTCCACGTGCGCCGGCTTGAGGCGGTCCACTGCAATCCGGTCCGACCTGCCGCCGATGTCGATGACGAACGACTTGTCGTCCCGTCGCAGCACCCGGAAGGGCCCGTCGTACGGCGGCTGGAGTGGCCGCCGATGTGCGTCGTGACGCACAAAAACATACTCCGCGGTGCGGAGTGCTGGGGGGACGTAGGACTGGGGGTCACCGTGGTGGGATGTCGGCACGGGGGCAAACCGTCGGGCGGCCTCCTGGAGGTCCGAGCGCTGGCGAGCTGCGGACCAGGGGCTGGTAGCGTCGGGCACGAATTCGCCCGGGACGCGTAGCACCTGGCCATAGACCAGCTCGGCGGTGGATGCCTGGAGGTCCTCCTTGGGGGCCGTGCGAAGGCCCAAAAGGACCCACGGCAGCCGGTCGGCCCAACCGCCGTCTTGAAGGCCGGCCATGAGCGCGGCCTTCATGGAGCGGTGGAATCGCTCGCACAACCCGTTTGCTTGGGGGTGGTAGGCCGTAGTACGGTGGAGCTTGACCCCCAGGTTGCGGGCGACCGCGCCCCACAGCTCGGAGGTGAACTGTGGTCCGCGGTCTGACGAGATGTCCGCCGGTGCGCCGAAGCGGGCGACCCAGGTGGCGATGAAGGCCTGCGCCACGTCGGCGGTGGTGGTGGAGACGAGGGGAACGGCCTCCGGCCACCTGGTGGTCCTGTCCACCATGGTGAGCAGGTGTGTGAACCCTCGTGATGGGGGAAGGGGGCCCACCAGATCCACGTTGACGTGGTCGAAACGTCGTTCGGGCACGGTGAAAGGTGCCAGCGGGGCCTGGGTGTGTCGGTGGACCTTGGCCCGTTGGCAGGCGGTGCAGGCGCTGGTCCAATCGCGGACGTCCCGACGAAGGCCGTGCCAGACGAAACGCGCCGACACCAGCTTCTGGGAAGCTTTCCGGCCCGGGTGGGAAAGGCCGTGGAGGGAGGCGAAGATGCGGCGTTGCCAGGTGACGGGCACGATGGGGCGAGGCCGGCCTTGGGAGACGTCGCAGAGCAGGACAGTGTCCGCGCAGGGGATGTCGGCCAGGCGGAGGCCCGTGTCCGCCGCCCGGAGGGCTTGCACCGTGGTGTCGGTGGTTTGGTCCGCCGCCATGAGCGCAAAATCCACGCCCAGGTGGACCGCGTTCGCGCTGGCCCGGGAAAGACAGTCGGCCACGGCGTTGTTTTTGCCGGCGACGTGCCGGATGTCCGTGGTAAACTCCGACACGGCGGAGAGGTGGCGCTGTTGGCGGGCCAACCATGGCTCCGTGACCTTGGCCATGGCGTAAACCAACGGCTTGTGGTCGACGAACGCCGTGAAAGGTCGGCCCTCCAGGAGGTGGCGGAAATGGCGGACGGCCAGGTGTAGACCGAGGAGCTCCCGGTCAAACGTGCTGTATTTGAGCTCGTTCGGCCGGAGCTGCCGGCTGAAAAAAGCGAGTGGCTGCCAAACCCCGTTCACCCATTGCTCATGTACGGCGCCCACCGCGTAGTCGGAGGCATCCGTGGTGAGGGCGATGGGAGCGTTGAGCACCGGGTGAGCGAGCAGTGTTGCGTCGGCGAGGGCCCGCTTTGAGCTTTGGAAGGCCGCATCCATTGCTGCGGACCAGGCAATGTCGTGCTTGGCCGGCTTGCCCCGGAGGGCTTCGTAGAGGGGCCGCATGAGTTGAGCAGCGCGGGGCACGAAGCGGTGATAAAAATTCACCATTCCCAGGAATTCCTGCAGGGCCTTTATGGTGCGGGGACGCGGGAAAGTGGTGATGGCCTCGACCTTGGCTGGCAGCGGCACAGCCCCGCTCCTGGTGATGTGGTGGCCCAAAAAATCAACGGCCGTCGTGCCGAAGTGGCATTTGGCCGGGTTGACGATGAGGCCGTGCTCGCTGAGGCGCCCGAACAGTGTTCGGAGGTGGAGGAGGTGCTCGGCCCGGGACGTGCTGGCGACGAGGATGTCGTCCAGGTAAACGAAAAGGAACGGCAGGTCACGCAGCACGCCGTCCATCAAGCGCTGGAACGCCTGAGCCGCGTTCTTGAGACCAAACGGCATCCGCAAGAACTCGAATAAGCCGAACGGCGTGATGACTGCCGTTTTAGGGACGTCGGCCGCCCTGACAGGTACCTGGTGATATCCCCGTATGAGATCAATTTTTGAAAAAATGACCCGTCCCGCCAGACGGGCGGAGAAGTCTTGGATATGCGGGATCGGGTACCTGTCGGGTGTTGTAGCGTCATTAAGACGGCGGTAGTCGCCACACGGGCGCCATCCACCCCCCGGCTTTGGCACGATGTGCAGTGGCGAGGCCCACGCGCTATCGGAGCGCCGCACGATGCCGAGGTGCTCCAACGCGTCGAATTCGGCCTTCGCAACGGCAAGCTTGGCTGGGTCGAGGCGGCGGGCCCTGGCGTAGACCGGCGGGCCCGTGGTTGGTATGTGGTGCTCGATCCCATGCCGTACTGCGACGGCCGAAAACGTCGGCCGCGTGAGGGCCGGGAACTCCGCGAGCAGGCGAGCAAACTCGTTCGCCGCCGGGACGGTGCATGCCAGCTCGGTCGGCGCGGAGCTGCTCAATGTGCATACCAGGGAGCTGAAGGTTTCAGCGTTGATTAAACGACGCCGTTGGACGTCCACCAGCAGTCCGTGTGCGCAGAGGAAGTCGGCGCCGAGCAGAGCCATGGGCACGTTGGCGGTTACAAACGTCCAAGCGAAGCGTTGGCCGCCGAAGCAGAGGGTGACGTTGCGCGGGCCGAAGGTGCGGATAGTCGATCCGTTGGCCGCAACCAAGGAGGGGCCGCAAACCGCGGATTGCCTGTCCTGGTCAGAGGCGGGCATGACGCTCACTTGGGCGCCGGTGTCGCACAGGAAGCGCCGTCCGGACGCTTTATCCGTGATGAACAGTAAGTTGCCCGTGTGACTGTGGCCGGCGTTCATGGCAGGTAATGAACGCCGGCCTGGCCGTTTCCCGACCCGCCGAAGGTGCACGGGGGTCGGCATGTCCGGGCCTTCTGTCCGAACCTGGCATGATAGGAACACCACGCTTGGTCGGGTGGAGGCTTCGGACGTCGTGCTGAACGTGGTCGGCTCGGTATAGCGGCCGCCAATTGCGTCGGCAGTTCGGCCGTCGAACGCGCCGGGTGCTCGGGCGCCATGGATGGTGCATCAGGCGGCGGCGGGTCCCATGTCGCCGCTGCGATGCGCTGTCCCGCGGCGGAGATTTTGTCGGCTTCTCTGGCAAGGGCCCGGGGATCTGTGATCGTCGTGCTTGCCAGGGCGAGGCGTACCGGGTTAGGCAGCTGACGGAGGAACAGCTCCCGGAACAGGAATGCCGGAGAGTGCTCGCCGAGCAGCGAAAGCATGTAGTCCATTCGCTCGGAAGGGCGCGTGTCGCCGAGCTCCGGCAAATCGAGCAGGCGCCGTGCGCGTTCCGCCGCTGGGAGGGCGAAAGCATCGAGGAGAAGCTTCTTAATCGCGCCGTATTTGTCCGCGGCTGGCGGTCTCTCGAGGAGGCTCAGGGCGCGGGCTGCGGTGGCTGAACCGAGCGCAGCGACCACGTGGTGGAAGCGGGTGTCGTCCGCCGTGATGCCTCGCAGGGCGAACAGGGACTCCGCTTGTGCGAACCAAACCGCCGCGTGAGCCTCCCAGAAGGTAGGCAGTTTAAGGGCGACTGCCATGTCCATGTCGATAGGTCACCAATGAAGGAGCTGTGGCTCCCACGTCGATCGAAAGAATGGACGCGACAAAAAGCTTGAATTCATCTGAGCTGCTTTATTAGAATCAAACACTCAGGCACTCTGGGAAAAACGTTTTACGGTCGGCAATATATATCTATTCCGCCAGGGGGTTTGCCCAGGCCTGGCGCCAGGGGGCGTGGCCCCGCGGGCCGGCTGCGGCCTGGCAAGCCGAGGGCGAGCCTGCCCGGGCGTCCCGACCGAGGCCTGGCAAGTCGAGCGCGGGCCTGCCCGGGCGTCCTGGACGAGCCCGGCCTGGTGATCGCTCCGCGTCCTTGATAGGTGCAAGGCGATTGTGTAACCCCAGCGGCAGCCGCTACATTGTTACGTTTGTAGGGGTAGGCAATGATTACCTTCGAGCCAGGTTGAGTGTACAGATTAGTGTGCTCTGACTCGTGAAGAGGAAGAAACCCCATGTAATAAGTAGGAAATTTGTATAGACCGTATGTTGTGGAAGAGCTTGTATCTTCGTCCCCATGAGAGGGGTGGGGTTTGTTAACTTGCGAGGGATTATGGGTCAATTAATCCCCTGTATGTAATTGCCTCTGTCATCTTTTCCTGTGTTCCTTATGACACCATACTAAACACCATAGCTAAGCCAAGCAAGCGACACCATAATTATTATAACGCTAAATAAAAAGCAACCAGAAACCAGGCATCGAACACTACCATGGATAACATCGACTTGGTGAGCACACAGGACAGGCAGGTTTGTGAGGCCATGCCTAGAAGAGCAGTGATTGGTCCTGGATTTGATTGGCACAAGGGCTAATAATATGGACTCTTGCTGATAGGAACTCGCTGATAGGACACGGAAACGTCGTGGGATGACGTCAAACCCTCAAGTACAAAACAATTAGAGCGGCGGACATTTTGTCTCTTTCGGGTTCTGGATCTGGTGGTGAACGGTCGTGTGCCAACATTTTCTGCTTCTCGTTCTGGATTCCATAGTGAACGGTCGCTATTGCTCTTGCGCAAGGAAGATTAATCACGAACGGTCGTGTTCAGACATCTTCATAGTGATCATGAGGAGGAAGGGCTGCGGACCACGAACTGCGGTTTCCCGCACACGGACGACAAAGACGAGCACGGCTGGGCAAATGCGGGTGCGCGAGAGGCCCAGTTCGCGCCCACAGCAGTGCAGCCTGCACATTTTCCCGCCAAGGACACGAGGGGGTTTTGACGATTCCTGACGAGATTCAAGTCGATTCGAGCTAAGTGCCACAAACTACACATTTATTTTTCAGTTATATTATCCCTTGTCTGTATTTAGGTCTGTATGGGAGCGCTCCAATTAGGAATTTAGTTTATCGTGTATTTTCTTTGTTACCGGACTTTTGGTTAACTAGGGCATGCCCGTACTATATCTATATCTAAAATTATATCCCCCCCCCCTCTATTTACATGAAATGGTTTGGTCCAAAGCGAACGGCTTGCGAGTACGGTGACAATCCCCCCCCCCCCCCCCCCTCTATTTACATGAAATGGTTTGGTCCAAAGCGAACGGCTTGCGGAGTTTGGTAAAGAAATCGCCATAGCGTACACAAACGCGCAGGAAAGCGAAAGAATCGCAAATTAGTTTTTATTAGTTTTAAAACATAGTTTAACGCCAACATAGCGCCAACATAGTTGTGAAATAAATGAATACGCTCTCAAATGTGCCGTCCGAGGCAGAGTCTGTTCGCCACGTTCGGCACACGTGATAGCTCGCTGCTCTCTGATTGGTTGAATCGTTTTTTGGACATAGCTCGGTAACTACTTGTCCGATTAATTTCAAACCTTGAAAAGGCACATCCTCGGGTCCCCAGCAATATACCTGGCAAGTTGCAAGTATATCGGACCCGTGGTTGTCGAGAAACAGCGGTCACAGACAAACAAACAAACACACACACAGACACACAGACACACACACACACACACACACACACACAGAGATTACTGGAATTATAGATAGATAAAGCCGGCATTTTCTTATACATTTTAAATCCTGTGTCGGTGGAATTAATTATTGCAGGTTTTTGAGACTGCCGGTGGGATCCGTGAAGGGAAGCGCACACGGCTTCTCCCCCACTTGCTTCCCCAAGCGTATAACGAAGGTCCGCCATTGGATTGAAAGCCTTGGAGTTTAAAGCTGGTTTGATAATCTGTGTCACCCTGCGGTGTTCACCACACAGGGTAGTCATGTGACAACTGGTGTCAGGAGTGGGATTCGGACTCGACTGGCACTCTGTGTTTGAGGGTTGCGAGTTTGACACCCGCTGAGGGCGAAATTGCGCTCAACCTTTCGGGAATCCAAAAATTAACGATTGTCTTTTCCTCGTAGAGGGGGAGGTAATCATAGTACCGGGGTGTCTACATTTTGTAGTTTATTGGTGAGCGAAGCACAACGTCGTGTTTTCGAACAATTTAAAAAAAAATTTTTCTTTGTCTGAGGTAAAATACGCGCGAGGGAGAACTGCTTTCTCACCGCAGATGGCAGAAGCGAGTAAGATGGCCGAGGGGGTTGGGAATTCCGAAGACTATGGAAGTGGGCCAGAGATAAAGGGATTAGAGGATATGATTGAAACCTCCCCGTTCCGAGCGTTCGAACCCCCTCCCCTGTAATGCCGGGGCCTGGAATGCTGTGAACGGCTGCGATGCCCGACCAGGTCTGGATGCAAATGTTTATTGAACAATTGGGTGAACAAATGAATGAAAAAATGAATGCCCATTATGAACGAATGGAAAATAATAAAAAAGGAAATGGGTAAACAATTAAGGGGAGAATTTAAGGGACGAATTAATGGAATGAAAACACAAAAGGAAGAAAAAAATAATGTTGCAATTGGGGCACAGGAGCAGAAGCCATGGGCAACAGAATATGAATCAAAACGGGAGGAATTAACATCAAAAATAGAAGAGGGTGACACCCAGTCTGACAGACTCGGGTCACAGGAGAAGCAGCCATGGGCAACAGAATTTGATTCAAAACGGGGGGCATTAACAGTGGGAATGGAAGAGTGTGAAAGCTGATCCACTTGGGGCCCAGGAGGGGGAAAATTTAAATAGGGTATGTTGGGAGGTAAATGGGGAATGTTTGACTGAAAAAGACCTGGAAGGTTGTCGGGCTGGTGTGGATGTCACAATGCAACAACAGGGAGAGGAATTGGGACTTGAGCAGCACCAGTGCGGAGCAACGGGGGGGGGGGTGGGGGGAGGGGCGGAAGAACCCGAGGAAGGGGTCATCACCTGCAGCTGCGGTTGTTGGGCACACAAGGCCAAAATATTTAAAATAAAAATTAAATTGAGATTTAAATGTGAGTTTAATTTGGCACAGCCTTGGAGCGAATTGATCCCGGGCTGCGGAATTCAGACCAGGAGAGGTCATTGGGGTTGGCCTCTGGAAAAATTTGATTACCTTATTTTCATTTTTATGTGTTTGTGTTGTTTTTTTTACCTCATTACCCTAACGTTTAGCGTACGCACGTTTGCATTTTTAAAATCCTTTTCTCAGCAACCGTTGGTCCGATTGACACAAAATGTTACCATAGGAGTGCCTCCACCTGTAGAATTTTTTTATTCATAATTATGACATCATAGGTTGCGTGGTACGGACACCATCTTGGAAAAACGTTACACCTCTATATCTCCGAAACAAGGCTCAATGTCAAGTACTCCCCATGGGAAATGAGATACGTTAATGAGGATGTTATTAGCCTGGTGTTGGGCTAGCGGCTAGGGTGCCAGCTTAGGATCCTAGGATCCTGGGTTCGAATCCCGGTGATCGCTGAATTAACGCCAGGGGGGTTGACTCAGCCTGTCATCCTTCCGAGGTGGGCTAATTGAGTACCAGTTCACTGGTAATTCCCTGTTTGTCGTAAAAAGGCGACAAAAAAGGTTGGCAGCAGGAAGGGCATCTGGCCGTAAAACATTGCTTCAAAAAGGGGACCAAAAAACAACAACAACCACGGTCCCCGAAAAAGGCCAACCCCCACTTTGCGGGGAAAAATGGCCTCTAAAGGTGTTTTTTTTTTTTTTTAATGAGGATGTCATTGGTGCCATCATTATGACATCATAATTGGACAAGTGCAACGCTTGATATAAGTATGAATAAAAAAAAATTCTCTGCAACTGTTAGTCCGATGGACACGAAATTATGACCATAGGAGTGCCTACTCCTGTAGAATATTTAAATGATAATTATGTCATAGGTCACGTGATACAGGCGCCATCTTGGAAAAACGAAAAAGCGTTGCACCTCTATGTCTCTGAAGCCGCTGCATGGAAAAAATTGAAACGTGGCTCATTGTAAAGAACTCCGCATGGGGAATAAGTGTTGTTGACGACTTCTTAATTTGTACCTTAATTATGACGTCATAATTCGATACGGACAACAGTTAGTCTGATGAGTTTGAACTTTCTTGAGCCTGATCCTCGTAACAATTATTTTAGAGAATATAAATGTATGCCATCATCGCTCACATGGTCTGGCAGACATATTGGATCAATTTTAAAAACCCTTCAAAAACAGAACAGTTGGCTCGCACCAAGTTGACTGTGTGAGGTAAGTATTCTATGAATACCATCTAGTTTCTAAAGTTGTCACATATTCCCCACTTTCTTTTAAAATCTCCTTCCACGGTAGCGAAGGAACTAGTCCAGACTCCCGAAGTACATACGCATTCAAAATTTTGTAAACATGTGAGCCCCGCACCTTCTCACTCTGTTGGAGCAATGTTGTCCTATTCACACAGTCGTACCCACAGTCGCAGCAATGTTGTCCTATCCAAGTCAATTCCCATTCTTCAATTTGCCAATTGCCATTATGGCTTCTCTCCTGCGTGGGCTCATTCCAAGATTGATGTCCATTTGTGTTTGAGAAGGTAATTACAGAGCATTAATTAGCGTGGAAACTAATGCATGCTGTGCAATTACACGTGACATTTGTATGCATGAAAAGAATGAGTACATTTGTTGCAAAAACAGGATGCGTTTAAAATGCGGTATAAATGAGACGGCCAGAATTCCTGCATTTCTTGCCTTATTATGTATGGCAAAGCTGAGCATATCTTTGGAGATAATAATGTACTCTTACTGCAGTGGTGGCCTAGGTGCCACAACTTGGGCTATGATATATATATATATATATATATATATATATATATATATATATATATATATATATATATATATATATATATATATATATTGTTGCGGTTCTGAGAAATGTACATATTGATTAATGAAGGTTAAAGGTTTTGCCCCCATAGTTAGTCCACATGCAACACGTAGGCCACCGAAGAACGTTAGTTCTATTTCATAGTATATGTGAGATCAGGCCATTTTTCAATAGTGATACCTGCGTTGTGTAAAATAAATAAATAAGAGTAGGTCCCGTTCATTTTGCAGCCCACCCTCCAATCGACCTTGTTAGGCACCATCGAGTCTGCGCCCCATTCCCCATTGCGCACCATCCAGTCTGCGCCCCATTCCCCATTGCGCACCATCCAGTCTGCGCCCCATTCCCCAGTCACGTGAAAAAGTAAGTACACCCCATGTAAAGTTTTGACTTTTTCAACATATTTCAACATACAGATATTTGATCTTCATTTCAACAATATTGATAGATAAAGGTGATATAATACAACAAATATCATGAAACATTTACATTTTGTAGTCCATTGTATCTATCTATAATTCCAGTAATCTCTGTTTGTATGTTTGTATGTTTGTATGTTTGTATGTCTGTGACCGCTGTTTCTCGACAACCACGGGTCCGATATACTTTAAACTTGCCAGGTATATTGCTGGGGACCCGAGGATGTGCCTTTTCAAGGTTTGAAATTAATCGGACAAGTAGTTACCGAGCTATGGCGATTTAGCCGTTCGCCGTTCGCTTTGGCGTTGCGAATGGACCAAACCATTTCATGTAAATAGAGGGGGGGGTTCTATGGTCGTTGCGAATGGACCAAACCATTTGATGTAAATAGAGGGGGGGGATTGTCACCGTACTCGCAAGCCGTTCGCCGTTCGCTTTGGCGTTGCGAATGGACCAAACCATTTCATGGACCAAACCATTTCATGTAAATAGAGGGGGGGGGGGATTGTCACCGTACTCGCCCCCACGTACCCACGTACGGGCATTGCACCCACGTACGGGCATGCCCTAGTAATTTAAATAAACATAAATGCAAATTTCGCATGTGGAAAAAGTAAGTACACCCCAACATTTATCACTACTTCAAATACCTAAAATTAGAATCAGGTGCACCAGCTCAGGTGCAAATGATTAGAACATCGTTAGAAAGGATCTTGGAGGAACCTGTCTTATTTAAACCTCAGACATTTAGTTTGGTTTGCTCTTTGTTGTTGAAGTGTGCGGCGTCAGCATGCCTAGATCAAAAGAGCTCTCTGAGGCCTTCAGAAAAAAGGTTATAGATGCCCACGAGTCTGGGAAGGGATTTAAAAAGATCTCCAAACCATTTGAAATCAATCATTCGACTGTCCGAAAGATCATCTACAAGTGGAGAAGATTCCAAACAACTGCCGACTTGTGCAGGACAGGCCGCCCCAGCAAGTTCAGCCCGAGAGCAGACCGCAAGATGCTGACAGAAGTCTCAAAGAACCCCAGAATGTCATCACGGGACCTACAGGTAGCTCTTGCCACTGTGGATGTCAAAGTGCACGAGTCTACCATTAGCAAGAGGCTGCACAAATTTGATCCACAAGGGAGGTGGGCCAGGAAGAAACCTTTGCTGTCCAGAAAGAACATCAGGGCAAGACTAAAGTTTGCCAATGAACACCGAGGCAAATACCAGCACTTCTGGAACAATGTGCTCTGGACAGATGAGTCAAAGGTAGAGCTATTTGGCCACAGTACCAGAAGACATGCTTGGCGAAAACCAAAGACAGCATTTGACCACAAGAACCTGATAACAACTGTAAAGCATGGTGGTGTAAATGTTATGGTTTGGGCCAGCTCCCTCGCTCCTCCCCTCCTAGACTCCCCTCTCACCCCTCCTCCTCCCCGCCTCTTCCCCCTTCCATCTTTCACCTTCATCTCCCTCAACCTTCTGCCTCACTCTTCCCCCTCCTCAAATAACACCTCACTGCGCCTCACCCAATCACCATCAAACCTTTTGTCCGCCCCATTCTTCCCTTTCTCCAAGCTATTCTGAAATCTCTGACACACCAACAGCTCTCCCTACCTCTTCCCTCCTCTTCCACATCTTACCCTACCGCCCCCCCCCCCCCCCCGTTCTATATCCAATGCTCCCCCTTCCTCTTCTTTAACAGTATGGACCTCAAACATCCGGGGCCTTCGCTCAAACTTGACTGATCTCTCCATACAGGTTGCTTCTGACAAACCAGACGTGATCTGCTGAACAGAAACTTTCCTCCTTCATGATGTCTCTGATTCCTTGGTATCTCTCCCAGGTTACTCCCTCATCCGGTATGATAGACCTGAGCCTCGTCCTGGAGGTGGGGTTGCTATCTTTATAAAAAAAACTCTTCCTCACTCGCCCTGCACTGCCCTCTCTCCACCTCACCCCCAGGAATACCTTTGGCTACGGATTCCCCTTCGCTCCCACCTTTTGTTCATATGTGTGTTGTACCGTCCACCAAACAGTGATGACTCCATCTCCATCTCGCTGTCTGATATGGACCAACTTCTATCTACCCATCCCAACTCTCTCTTCCTCATATGTGGTGATTTCAACTGTCACCATGCCAGTTGGCTGGGTGTGGGTACCTCTCTCACCAGCCATGGCTCTTCAGCAAAGGACTTCTGTGACTCACTGGGACTGACACAATCTGTCAATTTCCCGACCCGGATCTCAGTCAATGGAGCATCTTCTCTTCTGGACTTGGTTATGACTAACTTCCCTGAAAATGTCTGCTGCTCTTCTTCTGCTCCATTCGGCTCATCTGATCATGTGCTTCTTAAAGTGGACATCTCTCTGACCATTCTCAGAGAGCCTCCTCAGCGTCGACGAGTCTGGCATTTCACTCAGGCCAACTGGCACGGTCTTCAAGCAGCCATCAATCATCTGGACTGGTCTCCCATCTCTACCGCCTCTGACATCAATCAACTCATCCTGGGAATTCTTCCAAAGTAAATTGCTCTCTCTCATGCACAGATTTATCCCATCTCGTCTTCAGTTGTCATACCCTTCCTCCCGTCCATGGTACACGGAATCTTGTGGTGAGGCTATTGCCCAGAAACAACTTGCTTTCGTCTCCTGGAAAGCAAATCCAACGGAAGGAAATCTCATTTCCTTTCACAAAGCCCGAAACAAGTGTGTGTCCACCCTCAGGAGAGCCAGGAAACAATATCTCTCCGTTCTCAGGACCGAACTCTCTTATCTGTCTCCCTCTTCCAAATCCTGGTGGCGTCTGGTCAAATCTGTTTCTGGTGTTTGTTCCCCCCTCCATCCCCTCCCTCACCTCAAATGGCCACACGGCTGACTCCGCACGTGAAAAAGCTGAATGCCTCAACAGTAGTGTAATAATGTTGCTTCTGGGACACCTCCGTTTAACATGGGAAATCCCTATCTAATGTCATTTACCCCCTTGTCTTTTTCAAAAATCATAAACACCTCTATTTCTCCCACCCTCATCTTTATGAACCTTTTGTCTGTAGTACCTATCCTTAATGTTGTTCATTAGACCACTCAAACACTACAAATATTTGTTTTCTCTTATAGACCTATCATCCTTCTTCTACATATCATCTGGCAGATTAATCTTTGACCCACTCAAACATTGACCCATTCACTTCCATATTAATTCTTTCCCTCCCTCATTGCCCCTAAAGACCTCTATTTCTCTCACCCTGTTCTTTACGAACCTTCTAACCTTTTGACATGCTATCCTTATTCATTAGACCACTTAAACACCTGTGATCCTTCTGACCTTATGAACCTTTTAACCTTTTACTCTTAATATCATCTGGTGAATATAACCCACTCAAACAACGACCCTACAAATATTTGTTTATGCGTGGGAAATAATTTAATTCTCTTGCCACTCTCTTCACCATCTAATATATTAACAAAAAATATGTTTGAGTTTGGTTCTTTATTAAGATATTTTAACTGAGCTAAGATAAAATGGTAAACCTCCCTCAATGTTCTTGTTTGAGCACCTCCAGTGCCACATACCATTTTAAAATTAAAGTATATATTTTCCTGACAACCATCAAAGTTTTCCGTCCACTCAAAAATATTTCCATCTTTTTTACCCAATTCACCGGTATTTAAATTAATTCTCTTATTTGTTTTGTGAATTTTTTTACCAGTTGCCTTTTCAATTATACCTATTTGATATTTTTCACATTCATTATGTTTTCCATTTATATACCAAGGTTGATTACACCTCCACTCTTTAGTCTGGTTGATACTTGGTTCTATCATTTATATAATAGTAAAAAAGGCGGCGGTAGCCCGTTAAAATCCCCAACCCCCCCCCCCCCCTTTTTAACTTATCACTTATATATATCTTATCACTTATATATATCTTATCACTTATGTATATCTTATCACTTATATATATCTTATCACTTATATATATATCTTATCACTTATATACTTATATAACCATAAGGGAGACTATCAATTCCATTTTCTAAAATAAACCTCTTATCATCAAAAGCCCCCAATGCTTTCTTATTTATCTCTTCTGAATATAATTGATGTTTATAACTTCTTATTCCATTAATCTTTCTAAACTCTTCTTTCTTTGTTGTTAAACAGTTATAATAATCCTTAAAGTTTATTGTTTCTTTAATAACATTTTTCTTTACACCTTTTAACTTCTTATCAGTCTTTTCAACGTTATTCACAATGTATTTATAAGCATAAGCCTTTGACCTCAATCCCACAAATTCACTCATAACATTTCCTCCTAATTCATCCTTGAACTTTCCAATCACCTTTTTATTTTTAGAAGAGAACAACTCACTCTCTGGACTGTAATTACTCATGTCATAGATATTAATGTCTCTTTTCATGTCTGAATAAACATCGTTGGTATTAATTTTCAAAATAAAACTATCTGTATCCATATAAAGTAGATTAACATCATTTTGATATTTCTTCCTCAAGTTATTATAAAAGTAATCATACATTAATGACTTTGATAAATCAAGAATTGTTGTTCCAATATAAATAGGTTTGTTCATTTCAATACTCTCTTTAATCAAATGGATCGCACAAAAGTTCTCAGTAAAGACCTCAGCTCGAGTAAAACTCGGTCTATTAATTAATTTTGATGCTTGTTCCCAAGATGTTGATAGTCTGATATTTTGTCTTTTCCTCACATTCTCCATAGTCTTACCAAAGACCGCATTATTCATCAATTTATAAAAGTCTTTCTCAAAATCTGTTTTTGACTCTGTTCTTCTTTGTGTATTAAAATCAATGTACCCCTTTAACCAATGACTTTGATTGAACTTTAGAACCCTATGGATCTTCTCTACTCTTAGACCTTTTGATAAATATTGTCGCAAATTTCTTTGGTGTAGAACATAATTTTTCTTGTTATATAATGTAGTAAGTAATTTTTCTGTTGATTCACCTATATCAAACGATCGTTGATAATCACTCAACCATTCTTTCTTTGGACTTTCTTTCTCACAAGCAAATGGGAGATCTTTGTGTAGGTTATGGAGTTCCTCTGGATATTTTAAATCAATTTCAAAATAATAACCAACTTTTTCTTCATCCAATTCTTTTTGTGTAGAGATACATACATCTTGTAAAACGTTTTTGTAGTCTTTTTCCTTTACCCATCTAAGTTTTCCATAAGGAAGAGCCTGAGACATTGCCCAGCCATACAGGTTGTTCGCGTCATAGTACATCAAGTAAGAACTCTCTTTCGTTGGATCATAATTTGGAAGATATTTGTTATTTGCTTTTGCGTATCTACTCGAGCAGACTTGTGAAATTCCACCTCTTTTTGCCTTTTCAATCATCAAAAGCATATCAACATCGGTTATCAAATCCAAATCTTGTTTTGTCATTTTCAACATCGCACTCCAGGCCAATCCAGGTGCTGTGTAGTAGTGAGCAGGATCCAATCCATATCCAGTGCGACAAACAGATCTAAAGGCTTCAAATACATCGGCCAATAAAAGCACATCAGTTTTGAGATACAAATCGTGATACTCGCCAAGATTCTTGATGTTATATTTTTCCCAAACATTTTGTGCGTGTACATAATCTTTATCAGATATATGACTATTATTTAATTTGTTATAGAAATTTTCTTTTGAAGGAAGTTGTGTTTCATTGAATCTCTCAAATGAGTCCATATAGTCATAGGGGTAAATTCCCTTTTGTGTTAGAAAATCTTTATCTAAAAAATACTCTGAAAGACATGGAAACTCTTTTAGATTTTGAACCAAGTTAACCAATGGACTTGCCATGAATTTAAATGTATCAAGAAATCTGATATGAGTAATAGGAGATGTGTGAATTGTTTTTGTGAATGAAATGTATTTCTGATCCGTGTTTGGAATTGCTGAGATACTTCCAGAAGTCTTTGAGAGTTCCTTGATAAATAGATGTGTATCATAATGAGCGTTGTTATGAAGAAAGACAGGAATGAAAGAGGGGAGTTGATAATTAATATTACAACTTTGATGAGCCGGACCTCTATATTTACCAGTGAGATGACAATGGTCTCTAACCTTTAGACCTTTACCAATTTTCTCCTCACAAATATGACAGACATTGTTTTTTATAAATTCCCTTTTTTCTTTACTTGTTAAGGACATTGGTTTATTGGTTTCTCTCATTATCTTGGTTAATCGAACACAGTCTTTTTCTAGTCGTTTCACAAACTCCTCTGGGGTATTTGAGCCTCTATACATCTCTAACTTGTTATATTTATCACCAACGGATGATTTGATATAATAACAAAAACCACAAGGAGTATGTTTTTGATATTTATTTGTGTATGATTCTTTTGGATCTTGAGAAGCAGTATCAATTTTTTCTAAAATACTTTCAAAATCAGCATATATAACAAATGGATGTTTGATCTTTTTATTTTCATCTTTGAATGTGATCTTTGAGCCTTCTTTAGGCATATTGATTACCGTTGATTTATGTTCGCCACAATAATTTGAATGTTTATCTAATCTTTCTTGTGAATTGAAGAAGTTAAGACAACGCAAACAAATATATATTTTATTTGTTCTCTTACAGACTTGTGGTTTTATTAATTTAGCAATATCTTTGATGTATGTATAATGTGAATTTTCGTCTGAATTAAAATATAGAAGATTAATATGAGTTTGTTTACAATTGTCAGAAAGCTTTAAAACCTGAATGTTGTTTGTTTCTGTTAGACCATAAACATTAACTGATAAATTATTCATCTTTTCAAATTTAGGAATATCATTTAAAGTCATCGGAAACTTTAGATCTTTCGTATTTAATGTATTCTCATATTTTTTATAATGAGATACTCTTTCATCATGAAAATGTGGAGGATGTAAGTGTGCTAAAATAGACCAGAGAAAACATTTATTGTCTTTATTTTTGATATTGATAACTGCTTTTCTATTTTTGATAACACTGGGTAAATCAATGTAAGAAGAAGCTTTTAGAGGATCTGATTTAAGAATATGAATGTCTATGTAAATAATTTTTCCTATATTGAATCCACTTCCTACGATTGAATTATCCACATCTTGCTCTTGTTTAATAAGTTCATCATAGACTCCTGATGTTTTAAAATCTTGATATGAAGATATAAAGTGTGGCTCAGTTCTCATGTATGGTGCATCTATAACTCCTTCATCCTTTGTCATTTCTAATTTTACTCCCATATAAAATTTAAGTGGTTTCATTTCCTTTAGTGTTTTTTCAATCAACGTTTGAACAGCAGGTTTAACTATTTCTACAGCATCAACTATAGACTCTGGTTCAGGAGGTTTGAAGTTAAAGACTCTTATTTTAATATGTCCTTTGAATGCTCCATCAGAGTTTTTAGTTGTGATAAAATTTGATAAATGTAGATTTGTTTTAAGATGTATTTTGAAGCCTTTCTTGAGGATATTTTTATTACATGTAGAACAGTGTTTTGTTTCAGGTGGAAGAGGGGAAAGTTTGTTTAAAATGTTGTATGTATGTTTTGCGGTGAGAATATGTTGTTTATAATATTTTACTTCCTTCTCGCAAGTATCACAATAAACCATATTTATAGCGTGAGAAAACGTGGTGTTTTATATATATCACTGTGCTTAAAATAAAACACTTTTGAGCTTTACAGCTCCGTTTTATATATATCACTGTGCTTAAACTAAAACACTTTTTCACTCAGAATCATCTAAGTCATAACTATCACATGAATACTCAGAATCATACTCAGAGTCATCAATAAAGCTACTCTCATAACTATCATTTGAGCACAAACTATTAGTATCATAACTATCATCTGTGTTCAATGAAATACTATCATTACCATCAGCCAAGTTCAATGAAATACTATCATCACTATCGTCCGAGTTCAATGAAATAGTAAAATCTTCACTGCTGTATTGACTCATATTTAATTAGCAAGAAAAATATTCCCATCAATATCTATATACTTTCTTTCATTAACAGATTCAATCTCTACAATTTTTATATCAAAAGTTATCTTTAAATAATCTCTAACTATCATAGAACGAAATGACATTTCACCAGAAATATTAACATCATTCATTTTACTTAGATCTACACCCTTTGGATTATTAAAGAAAATACAAATGTCTCCTCTAGAATTATTAATGGTCTTATCATTCTTTTTCAAAGTATCGTGGTCAATCACTTTTTCAAGCTTTGAATAAATTGCCAGGAGTAGAGGAGAAACTTTTGTTAGATTTACTTTAATGGATGTCTTTCCAGGTATAGTTAGAGCTCTTCCTTTAAATGAAATAGAGGGGCTCATGTTATTTTCCATAACTGGTTTTACCCAAAAATTTCCATATTTATCTTTGTTCAATTTAACATCTTTGACATATTTTTCTATATCTTCCACCGAAGTAGAGATTGATTGAAATTTGTCTTTTGTGCTTTGAAACATTGTATTTATTAATGAATAAACTTGCGTTTAGTTTAAGTAAAAATTTACCACATAAATATGATAAGTTCTGAAGGATATTTAGAATTTCCAGACTCTCCATATGATAAATTAGAGAATTGTCCGGCTTGTGATAGAGTGGGGCTTAATGATGAGGATTCATATAAACAATGTTTATTCTGTGATTATATTCTAATTAATGATAATAAGAAATATAAAAAAACATATAACTCTTTTAAATTAGAACCAAAAATGAATTACTTTACAAGATTAATAAGAGAGATGAATGTTAAGCATTATGGTGATAATACACCATTTCTTACAAGGAAAGAGACTCTTTGTATTGAGGAAATGTATAAGGGTTTAATGATATTTATTATTCAAAATAATTTTAATGGAAATGTTAATACAAGATACTACATAAATAAAATAATGAATTATTTTGAAATTAAACCAGAACTCAGGATAAAATATAGAGTTTCTAAAATAGCTCAAAAAAAGTTGGATGACTTGTTTTCCAAATATATAAATGAATGATTTTTTACCCGTTTGGGAAAATAAGATAAAATTTAATAACCATAAAAACATTCCAAATTCATTGAGATGTCTAATAGTTGGTTCAAGCGGATGTGGGAAAACCTGTTTACTTTTAAAGATGCTCCTTGGTCCTAATTTTTTAGATTATGATAATTTAATAATTTTTACAAAGTCAAGTTTTCAACCCGAGTATCAACTACTCTCACAGGGTTTTAATGCAGGTCTTAAAAAGGAAGACATTATCGGTTTATTTAAACTTCAAAACAAACTGAATGATTATAATATTGAAGATATAATACAATTATTTTGTGATACACAGAAATCAAAATCGAAACCCATAACTTGTATTCTCAGTGATAATACGGATGATATACCTTCACCTCAAGATTTAGATAAATCAAAAAAGAACCTCGTCATCTTTGATGATTGTGTTAATGAGAGAAACCAAACAGTAATGGATAGCTACTATACAAGAGGGAGACATTCTTCTTGTAATTGTATATATCTTAGTCAATCATATTTTCAACTCCCTCGACGCTCAATAAGAAACAATGCCAATACTTTTATTTTATTGAAGTTAAATTCAATAGATGTAAATAATTTTTGGAGAGATAATTGCTCTACGTTATGTAGTAAAAAAGAATTTGAAAATTATATGAAACACACGATTGGAAAATATAAATATATTGTTGTGAAACAAGATGAGATACTAAATGATATTTTTCAATAAATAAATACAGAAAATGAATACTGAAGAAAGAGAAAGAAAGTTTAAGGAACATCAACAATTAGTTTCAAAAGTTGTTAAACAACAGGAAGAGATAAAGAAGAAACGGAGACAGAAACTAACTGGTGAAGAAGCCTTTGAAAGAAAACAAGAGAAATTCTTTAAACCACTTTTGAAAACTCAACACTCACCTACAGTACCCACGGTAGAATTTACTCCGAAAAAACTTCAAATGCTCAAAGATTTTAGTCAGATAACAAAACAAGAACTTGGTGAATTAGAATATGATGACGAGGGATTATTTCGGAAACTTGAGGAGGTAAATCAACCCCCTAATTATGTTGTGGAAGCTCTTCAAAACAATGAATATTCGGCGGGTTCAAAAACCAGAGCAGGTCTCATTCCAACAGAAGAACCAGCAGTGTTTCATCTTGTGGAAGAAAAGGTATTGATATTTAATGATGAATTGATGTTCTTGAGTTCTACTCAACCAAATGTTAAATTAACTCCAAGATTAATGTTTCTTCTAACAAACCCCGGATTCAGCGGTTCAAAATATTTTGAGGAACCACTTGATATGGAAAGAGAGGAAGATAGGGTATATATTGAGTTGCTAAATGCACTTGATTATGGAGTTTCTGTTGCTGGTAAAAGTAAGAAGAATGAGAAGGAGAAACATATTATTGATGCTTTAAGTAAGCTTGGTTCGGGTGTTAGTTTTCTTCCAAATGACCCATCACAATTAGTTAATAGGCTATTATTGTTGTTAGGTAGTAAGAAGGCTGGAAACAACAATTGTTTTAATGAATCCTCAGCCATTTTAGATCAGTTGATGAACATGAAAATAATTAATAAATGTCAATACAAAGATATTTTATTAGATATTAAATAAGATGAGAAGCACAATTCTTAGTTTTAATTTCACAACGAGCGATTACACAGCTTCATTCCCTTACCCACTACAACTTGACCCCCTTACCTCATATGAGGCATCTTTGTTGTCAATGGAAACTTACAATACCCTTTTTAATATCACAGAGAAAAACAACAAGTTTAGTTATAATCCAGGAAGTGGATATAAAACTATAACCATTTCACCAGGAGCTTACGAGATTTCTCAAATATCTTCAGAAGTCTCTCGCCTTATGAAAGAAAAAGGTGATGAACCAAAAAATATTGTAATAGATATTCAAAAACACACTTCAAAATCAACTATTAAACTTAAAAATAATTATAAAGTTGATTTCACGATTGAAAATTCGTTTAGAGAGCTATTGGGTTTCTCTTCAAAAAAGATTGAAAATAACGGGACGTTTTACAGTGATAATGTTATCCAAATATCCTCCGGTATAAATTCAGTATTAATTCATTGTGATTTGATTGATGGTGCTTATAACGATGGAATAAGAACAAATACAATATTTTCATTCAGTGCATACTCAACCCCGATTGGTTATAAATTTAATATGGAACCAAAAAATCTTGTCTATTTACCTGTGTCAGGAAAAACCATATACAGAGTAAATTTTAGGATAACCGACCAAGATAATCGTATGATATCCTTTAATGATGAAATTATATCCATCAGAATTCACCTACGTGAAGTTTTTCAATAAATAAATAATGGTTATTGTGAGAAAACACGAGTTGGGAAAATATAAAATAATTACAGGGGAGGGCATGTTCCTTTCACCAGACTATACAAGGTATGTGGGTAGAGGATACTATAAACCTAAGAGACAACGAGGTGTAGGTCATCAATTTCGAAATAAAGGAGATGGGATAATTGATACTCTAATGGGTATTGGTTCAACCATCCTTAAACATAAAGACCTAATTGGTTCAACTGCTTCTGCCGTGGGCTCCGTTGCGGGTGCTATAAAGAGTATAAAAGATGCTCAAAAGGAGTCTCATAAATTACAAGCAATCAAAGAAATAAAAAAAGGTAAAACTCAACTATCTTCACAAGAACGACAAAAAATCATTAAAATACTTGGGTCAGGGTTTCAACAATTTTAATGCTATATAAATACAAGTATGGAAGCGATTGATAGTATCTATGATTTGGATGATACGATTATCATTTCAAACTCCACTAAAAAGGAAGACTATTTTAAGGTAAATGCTATAACAGGAACAGACTGGAATTCAAACGGAACAAAAAGTTTTGAAATAAATAATCAACAAACTTACTTGAATATAGCTGATAGTTTCTTGCTGTGTAAATTTAAATTCACTAAGGCTGCGAATAATACTAATGCTACACTCGTAAATGATTTCTTCTGGAAAATGTTTGACAGTGTCCGCCTGTATATTGGAACACAAGAGGTTGAAGCGGTTGATTATGTCTCTGCTACATCTGAAATGATGAAATTTACACTATATTCGTTTAGTGATAGAATGGGTAAGGGAGCTGTTGAGGGTTTTATTCCTGATATGTCAACGGGTACAAACGCAGACCCTGGTTATAGTCAAAGGAAGTCAATGTATAATGATGACGCAAAAGCTGAGAATAGTTTTACCGTAGCAGTACCTCTGAAAGGTATATTTGGATTTTGTGATTATGATAAAGTTTTGTATGGGCTTAAAATTAGATTTCAACTACAAAGGAATGATAATGTAAATAGATTGCTTTTTGGGGATGAAAATGCTTTTGGAGAAAATAATAAATTTGTTATTAATGATTTGTGTTGGTATATCAGTGAATATACTCCTAATCTTAAAACGGAAGAGATGTTAAATAGAAGACTTAACTCAAAGAAACCGCTAAATGTATCATACCTTAAAAGAAGATGTCAACACGTTAAACTGGAACACACTACCTACACTTGGAATTTAGGTGTTCTTCAAGGAAAGCCACGATACCTCTGGCTCATTTTTAAAAAACCAGATGGAGAGGACGGTACTAATAAGAATAATGCCCTGAGTGATAATGCAAAGGTGAAACAACTTCGGGTTTCTCTTGATGGCACATTTTATCCGCGAGATAGATTGGAAATTGATTGGGAAAAAAATGATTATGCGGAAGCCTACAAGTCCTACCAAAAGGTGTGTGAAAGTAATGGTAATAATGATCCTATTTTGGATATGGTTGCGTTTCAAAAACTTTATACAATCTACGCAATTGACCTGAGTTCTCAAAAGGAAACTATAAAGTCTAATCGAGTGGATACTTCTCTATACATTGAAAGAGGGGAGAGTGAAGAGGTTAATGCATATTGTTTGCTTTTGGAGGAAACAGAATTACAGATTAATACAGATAATGGTGTTATGATTAATATCACATAGGTTTTTTCTCATAAATAAATGGTTGGGGTATATGTTAATCAAATCAATCTTAATAAATTAACATCTTGTATTCAAAATCAAAAGCCTTGTATTATTAATGTTAATACAATTCAAAGAAAAGGAGCTGTAAGAATTGATGTTTTACTCACACACACACAAGTAAAAACACTAAATGATGTTGGATCACTTAAAATTAAAATGACGAAACCTATGTTAAAGAAATATTCAATAGACGAGTCAAGAGGAGGATTTCTCCCGTTTCTAATTCCTTTATTTGCTGGTTTAAGTGCGGCGGGAGCATTGACTGGTGGTATTTCAGCAGCGGTAAAAACTGCTAACGAAAGGAAGGCACAACTAAAAGCTCAAAAAGAATTGGAAAGACATAACAAGGAGTTGGAGAAACAAATTAGTGGAAGTGGTGTAATTGTAGATTTTGCTCAAAAACTTGAAAGTCTACCTGATAAAGCTAGATTGTTGGTTGGAGATATGCTTTCCTCTATCGCTCAAGCGGGTGTTAAACTAACTAAACGGGGTAATGGATTGTATCTTTCTCATAAATAAATGGATAAATGGTTTAAACAATTTGGAAAGAATACAACGTCAAATATAGAACTAGCTAAGTATTGTAAAACACTAAAAATTGATAATGTGGTTATTTGTATGAGAGATGAATTAACACATATAAATAAGAATACAAAGAATATTATTATGAATTTAGACACACAGAATGGTTCTCATTGGGTTTGTATTCATAATAGTCAGGATAAATATTATTTTGATAGTTATGGTATGCCACCACCTGTTGAAGTAATACAATTCTTACAGAATGGTGTTTATCAAACATTCCAAGTTCAAGAAATTAATTCTAAATGTTGTGGCCAATTATGTTTATATGTATTATTTCAACTCAACAATAATGAAAATTTTTATGATATCATTTTTTATCTAATATAAATGACCTATGTTGGAAAAGATGGTTCTATCTTTGGAAAATCCTCTCAGGATATTGATTTATCAAATTATTATACAAAGGCACAGGCTGAACGACAAAAATATAGTGTAAGTAAAAATATTAATATGAAGAATACTTATAAATTAATCAATTATCCAAACCCTACAGATGCGAATGACTTGATTAGATTCAGTGATTTATCACAATATATATCTTTAAAGAAAACAGCACGTTTTGTGAAACAAGTAAAATTTACAACCACAACACCTGGTTATACTGACCATACACCTTTCCTCATTGAATTTAACTACCTGCTTACAATTAAATTTTATAAAGAAGGACATTTAGTTAATATGCGAATTAATAAATGGGGGTATGATATGCCTGATTTAGGGTATAATTGGTCTTTTTCAATAAACATAGAAGACCTACATGATTTAAATCAGTCTCGTAAAGAAGAATATTATCCACTTGGTGAAGATAAGGATTTATGTGGAAGTACAATTAGTAAACAACAAATACGTGATTTTAAGAAAATAAAAATATATGATAGTATAGCGATGGTTCGCATGACAAAGAAGGAAGGTAATGAGATAAGGATAGAAAGCCGAGGAATACAAACCGATTTGGTAGTGGGAAGATGGGGTGGTATTACCTGTCATAATATTAATCTCACATATATTTCTGATACATAAATGGCAGGAAGAAGACTACAAGAGAATTATAATTTTTGTATTCAAGGATACCTACAAGAAAAGGGTGCTCGGTATTACATACCTTATGATTTGGAGCATATACATGGGAATTTTGTCATAAAAAACTGGCCTTATACTGATATTGTTAAACCCACAAATAGAGACTTGTTTAAAATATTAAATAAAAATGAACTTCTCAAAGTTATGAAATATAAAACTCTTTTAGAAATCGTCAACAAATCTTATTGGTATCCTATTATGAGAAAAATAATTATAGATACAAGAATATCTCAAAATCCAGATGAGTATATGTATAATATTCTTTGGGGTTCAAACTCAAGGGTAGCAAGGGATGAGGAAGGAGTTGAAGAAGAGAAGGAGGAAAGAGAGAAAAAGGAGAAGGAGGAAAGGGAGAGGGAGGAGAAGGAGGAGAGGGAGAAAAAGGAGGAGAAGGAGGAGAGGGAGAAAAAGGAGAAGGAGGAAAGGGAGAAAAGGGAGAAGGAGGAAAGGGAGAAAAGGGAGAAAAAGGAGAAGGAGGAGAGGGAGAAAATGGAGGAGGAGGAGAGGGAGCAAAGAGAGAGGGAGGAAAAATATAAAAAGATGGAAATCACTGAGATTCATAAAAGATTGAGTGTATTAAAGCAAATAAATCAATCTCAACGCACCGAAGAGGAAATTAAAGAATTAACAACTCTTATGAAGATAATGGTTTCAAAAATAAGAACGTCAATGTCTTCAATTTGAGGGAGGAGATTTAAACGAGAAAGTGGTGAAGAAGAAGAAGAAGAAGAAGGAAAAGATTATGTGATTGATGATGTTGGTGTCATTGACTTTAGTTAGTTTTTATTTGTAAATAAATGGAGGAGAGAGTGAAGGCATTCCTTAGGATTCTTTATGTTTTAAAAATAAAGATTGAAATGTATATGTTGAAAACCAAAAAGGTTTTGATACTCTGTCGGAATTTTTCTGATAAATAAATATGAGTTATTGTCTCAAATGTAAAAAGAAAACTAAATCTAAAAATATCTCTTATGTTAAAGCTAAAAATAATAGAGTTTATCAAAAAGGAATATGTCAAGTATGTGGCTCTAAAAAGTGCCAATTCATCTCTCCTAAAAGAGGAGGAGACATACAAAAGTTTCTGTCAGGAAGTAAATTTACAACAACTGGAATTCCAGGGGAATTACACCTTCCAGGGTATTCTTTCTGTGGTCCAGGAACAAACTTGGATAAAAGATTAGATGAGGCTGACAATCCTAAACCTTGGTCTAAACCTACAAATAGGGTTGACGAAGTGTGTATGAAGCATGATATTGCTTATGGGAAAACCACTACGTTGACTGAAAAACATAAAGCCGACAGCGAAATGTTGTATAATTTGTCTTTGATACAAAATCCAACGTTGAGAGAGAAAGTTGATAGGTTTATTGTGAGAAATTTGATAAATGCTAAATTGAAACTTGGTCTTGGTTATTCCTCAAAAAACTATTAGGCTCTAATGATGTCATCAAGACTGAGGAGCTTTTGGCTGAAGAATTACACAAACCTATAATCACAAAGTTTAAAAGAAGGAAGGTTTATTCTAAATACACCGACCACATATGGTCCGCTGATTTAATTGAATTGAATAATGACAGGGGATACAGGTATGCTTTAACCGTTATTGATTTGAGGAGTAGATTTGCCTGGGTTGTCCCTTTAAAAAATAAAAGGGGTGATACTTTAATGTTAGCCTTTAAGCTAATATTTGATCGGGATAAAAGGAAACCAAAGAAGTTATGGACTGATGAGGGAACAGAGTTCTATAACAAAATATTCATGAAATTTCTTAAGGGGAAGGGTATTAAATTATACAGCACCTTTAATGAAGGAAAAGCAGTTGTTATTGAGCGTTTTAATCGTACTTTGAAAGAGAGACTATATAAAAAATTCACACAACTCGGTTCTCAAAAATGGGTGTATTTAATTCAGGATATTGTAGATGATTACAACAATGCAGTTCATTCATCAACAAAATCAAAACCATCAGAAACATTTACAAAATTAGAATATGAAAAGGAGATTAATTTGAGAAAGCCCAAGTTCAAAGTTGGTGATATGGTAAGGATATACAAATGGAAAAGCCATTTTGAGAAAGGTTATACACAAAAATGGACTCGTGAATTATTTAAAATCATTGATGTAATGGATACAGTCCCTTGGACCTACAAATTATATGATTTAAATGAAGAAGAAATCTTGGGTTCATTTTACTCACAAGAATTACAAAAAACACAAGTAAGCAGATAATACCCTTGAAAATAATAAATAAATAAATAAAATGTAATGGGGATACGTTTTTATATCTGTGAACCCCAAACACAGAATCCCACAACTTTTTAGTTGGGGCTTAACTTTTGTGTGTGTATAATGGGGATACGTTTTTAAATCTGTGAACCCCAAACACAGAATCCCACAACTTTTTAGTTGGGGCTTAACTTTTGTGTGTGTATAATGGGGATACGTTTTTAAATCTGTGAACCCCAAACACAGAATCCCACAACTTTTTAGTTGGGGCTTAACTTTTGTGTGTGTATAATGGGGATACGTTTTTAAATCTGTGAACCCCAAACACAGAATCCCACAACTTTTTAGTTGGGGCTTAACTTTTGTGTGTGTGTGTATGTGCGAGTGAGTCATAATAATATACAAACCCTAACCCAACCCAAGCCCTAACCCAACCCCATCCCTAACCCAAACCCATCCCTAACCCAACCCATCCCTAACCCAACCCCATCCCTAACCCAACCCCATCCCTAACCCAACCCCATCCCTAACCCAACCCCATCCCTAACCCAACCCCATCCCTAACCCAACCCCAACCCTAACCCAACCCCATCCCTAACCCAACCCCATCCCTAACCCAACCCATCCCTAACCCTCACATTCAAAATCCCAACCCTAACCCAATCCCATCCCTAACCCAACCCCAACCCTAACCCTCACATTCAAAATCCCAACCCTAACCCAACCCATCCCTAACCCAACCCCATCCCTAACCCAACCCCAACCCTAACCCTCACATTCAAAATCCCAACCCTAACCCAACCCCATCCCTAACCCTCACATTCAAAATCCCACCCAAACCCTAACATAATCTTTCTTTTCTTCTTTTTTAAATACGTATTTCTTTTTTTTTTTTCCTCTTCCTCCAATTCTGTCTTTCAAGGCTTTTAAGTTTGAAGAAGTAGAAATGGGAAGAAAGAATTTTCCAGCATTTTCTTCCTCGAACTTTCTTGATATTGCTTAAATCAAGCGTCATTAAATAAAGAACATTGTTCATTGCTTTAGAATCCAAAGAGTCTCCAAGAGGAACCCCACAGGTAGAGTCTCCAAAATAAAACCAACTTTCCAAGTTCCCAAGGTATAACCACATTCCTGTTGAGCCTCCAAGATAGGTATCACATTCCGAGTCATCAAAACAAAACCCCCATTCCGAGTCTCCAAAAATATAACCATCTTTCCAAGTCCCCAAGGTAAAACCACAATTTTCAGAAATATTGGGGGTTTCCGTGATAAGTCTCACATAGTATAACTGCGGACCATCAGGGAAAACTTCCCTTTCCCAATTTTTTAGGGTTTCTATGATGTGTCTCACATAGTATAACTGCGGACCATCAGGGAGAACTCTCCTTGCCCAATTTTTTAGGGTTTCTATGATGTGTCTCACATAGTATAACTGCGGACCATCAGGGAGAACTCTCCTTGCCCAATTTTTTAGGGTTTCTATGATGTGTCTCACATAGTATAACTGCGGACCATCAGGGAGAACTCTCCTTGCCCAATTTTTTAGGGTTTCTATGATGTGTCTCACATAGTATAACTGCGGACCATCAGGGAGAACTCTCCTTGCCCAATTTTTTAGGGTTTCTATGATGTGTCTCACATAGTATAACTGCGGACCATCAGGGAGAACTCTCCTTTCCCAATTTTCAGAAATTTGTGGGTCTCCAATGTATGACTTGTATTCTGGCTCATCAAGGTAGAACTTGTTCAGTGGGTTTTGTTTTGATAACTCACAACAAGTATCATCATGGTAAAACTCTTTTTCAGGATTTTGTGGATCTCCAAGGTATAACTCTTTGGCTGGGTCATCAAGGAAGAACTCGTTCTGGGGGTCTTGGTTGTTCAAAATGTCTTCAAACAAAAAAATAACTTCATCCCAAGTTGTGTTAAAAGCAGAATTTTCATTTCGTATCTCAGATACAATTTCCTGTGAAAGAAAATAACAATGTATTAATTTAATACAATATTTTTTATTTGTATAAATCAAGCTCTATGAATATTAAAATAAACTTTGTTAACTCTTACACGAGTCTCATCTTAAAAAAAAAAAAATTAAATAAATAAATAAATAAATAAACAAACTTACCTCCATTGATAAGAGGTTCGAGTCCAGTTCATCAATCTGAAGGTTGAGTTCTACACAGGTAGTAGGACTCCATGGAATAGCAAAGTTATCCCATTCCATTTCGGCATAGTAGTCCATTCTCAAGTGAAGCAGAAAGCGTGTTTGAAAAAGCCTGTGTGGTCGGTGCCTTTTATAAGGACTGGGTGTGTCTTCCTGTGGAAATTCCCTGGGCGTGTCTTAACTGGAAATGATGTGATGGAAATTCCCTGAAAATGATGTAATGTATTACCTGGAAATGATACAATGCTGAAGAGTTTATAAAGTGGGTGGGACTTAGCAAAAGTGGGAGGAGCTTAGCAAAAGTGGGCGGGGCTTAGTAAAAAGTGGGCGTGGCTTAACAAAAAGTGGGCGGGGCTTAGTAAAAATGGGCGTGGTTTACCAAAAAGTGGGCGGAGCTTACCAAAAAATGGTATGTGGCACTGGAGGCGCTCAAACAAGAACATTGAGGGAGGTTTACCATTTTATCTTAGCTCAGTTAAAATATCTTAATAAAGAACCAAACTCAAACATATTTTTTGTTAATATATTAGATGGTGAAGAGAGTTGTAGGAGAATTAAATTATTTCCCACGCATAAACAAATATTTGTAGGGTCGTTGTTTGAGTGGGTTATATTCACCAGATGATATTAAGAGTAAAAGGTTAAAAGGTCCATGAGGTCAGAAGGATCACAGGTGTTTAAGTGGTCTAATGAATAAGGATAACATGTCAAAAGGTTAGAAGGTTCGTAAAGAACAGGGTGAGAGAAATATAGGTGTTTAGGGGCAATGAGGGAGGGAAAGAATTAATATGGAAGTGAATGGGTCAATGTTTGAGTGGGTCAAAGATTAATCTGCCAGATGATATGTAGAAGAAGGATGATAGGTCTATAAGAGAAAACAAATATTTGTAGTGTTTGAGTGGTCTAATGAACAACATTAAGGATAGGTACTACAGACAAAAGGTTCATAAAGATGAGGGTGGGAGAAATAGAGGTGTTTATGATTTTTGAAAAAGACAAGGGGGTAAATGACATTAGATAGGGATTTCCCATGTTAAACGGAGGTGTCCCAGAAGCAACATTATTACACTACTCTCAACTCTGTGTTTGCCTCTAAATCTTGTGTCCCAAACCCATCCCTCTCTGTACCCACCGTACCCAGTCGTACCCAGCTGCTCCTGGACTCTGTGTCCTTTCCTCCTGACAAGGTGGAAAAGTTTCTGTCAACCCTCGACTCTGATTCTGCAACTGGACCTGACGGCATCAGCCCACGGGTCCTAAAATCCTGTTCTTCCGCTCTTTCACTCCCTCTCTCTGTTCTCTTCACCCTCTCTTTTGCTCAAGGTCATCTTCCATCTGCTTGGAAATCTGCCAACATCACCGCTTTGCACAAAAAAGGTGCAAAAACAGATCCCAGCAACTACAGACCAATCAGCCTTCTCCCAATTATCAGCAAAGTCATGGAATCCATCATTGCTTCAGATATGAAATCTTTCCTCTTCTCCAGTGGCTTGATCTCTGATCATCAATTTGGTTTCAGACCTGGTCACTCTACTCTGGACATGCTGCTTCTGCTTTCTCAACAATGGATGGAGGTCCTCAATGCCAAACAGGAAATTAGAGCAGTCTCCCTTGACATATCACGTGCCTTCGATACGGTCTGGCACCCCGCTCTGCTCACCAAACTCTCCTCTTTTGGTATCCATGGAAATCTCCACGCATGGCTGGCGGACTACCTCTCTAGTCGTAGTCAACGTGTGGCCATGAATGTGTTTCTCTCATCTCCTCTTCCTGTTCAGGCTGGAGTTCCCCAAGGCAGTGTTCTGGGCCCTGTGCTTTTTCTGGTCTACATCAATGATCTCTCTGACTCTCTTGAAAATCCTCTCTATCTCTTTGCTGATGAGTCTACTCTCTGTCGCTCCATTCTTCATCCCTCAGAACGGCAGTCTGCAGCCTCCTCACTCTCTGCAGACCTGGACAAAATCACAGACTGGGCAAACAAGTGGAACATGTCTTTCCATCCTGACAAATCTCACACTCTTACGATGTCTCTCCGAAAAGACCGACTGGACAACCCTCCCATCCACTTTCTGAATAATCCTCTCCAAGAAGTTCTGTCACTCAAGCTTTTGGGTCTCACTATCTGCCGTGATCTTTCCTGGGAAAACCACATTTCAAATCTGGCCTCCAATGCCAGTCGCCGACTGGGCATCCTACGTCGTGCGAAGTCCTTCCTTGGCACACCTGATGAGCTCCTCACCACATACAAGGCTTTCATCCGCAGCTCAATGGAATACTGCTCTCCCCTCTGGGCTGGTGCTCCTTCCTCACACCGAGCTCGGCTTCACGCTGTTGAAACCAAAGCTTTCAGAATCATTGGTATCTTCCGCGATGAAGCTAACTCCGAGGTCCTTTCACTCACTCACCTCAGGCAGGTTGGTGGTCTTTCTGTCTTCTACAGACTCCTCTCCGGCCTTGCTCCCCCAGCTGTGTGCTGTGCCTCCAAATCTGTGTGCTCTGTCCCCCAAATATTCCTGCAGGTCACACAAGATCTGCCAGCAACCCTCTTATGGTTAAACTGCCAAAATCTAGGCTCTCTGCTCACCTTCACTCTTTCATTCCTCTTTTCTCCCGCCTCTCGAACAAACTCCCACAATCTCTTCAATCCCACTCCTCCGTCCAGGTCTTTAAAACAGCTGTTCACCACCATCTCTTATCTTCCCCCATCCAAAACCTTGATCTTTTCTACCCCCGTTAATTCACCCCAGATCCGCCTCTTGCAATCCCCAACCTCTTTCCTGAAATTCCGAGTCACGGAATCCTTGGATGAGCTTCCTCCACCTCTCTACTGGCAGTTTGGCCCACTCTTCTTGTGCAAACTCCAAACAGAAATTCTGTACCTTTTGACACAATCTTAACTTAAGCTTTGGTTGGCAGAAGGATCCACAGTACAGCAACATGACAGATTGTACCAATTTATTTGAAACTCCACAGGTATAAATGTTAAAATATTTTAATTCATCTTTTACAACAACCAGGATAACAAGGAGAAAAGAAAGTCAAAAAACACACAATAATTTATTAATGATATATTAGGGGAATTTTTGCTTTTTACAAAACAAGTAAATATGTACAAATCTTTACAACCAAAAGAAAGTAAAAACATTTGCAGCCGAGTTTGCAAAACCTAGGCATCGCACAAAGAAAAACAACTTTGGGAGATCCCTACCAGTTTAACATCAATTGATGCAAAGTAAACGTGGAATTTCATACAACAAACGAAAAGTCATCTCACGCTCAGAAGAAATTTGTTTTGAAATTGCTCAAAACAATGTAAAAATGAGGTCAGGCTCAAGAGATGCCCGAGGATTCGGTCCGTCGTGATAGAAACTGATCAACAATGGGGTTCGGGATTGAGGATTACAAAATTAATCACACCATTCACGTATTGCTGGGAAAACATTGAAAAAGCAAAACAACAAAAACAAACATTCGCATCACAATGTCGGAGGTGTAAACGTTTGTGGCATCTGCAGGTTTGTCGAATCAAAGGCCACAAAGGCCTTTCGGTCACTTCATGAACGCATCAAGGCGAGGTTGTTTGTGAAGAGCGTTATGAACACTCATCGGTTTTTTGCTTTTCCTTTTTATCTTCAGTGATGAAGGTCTCAGTTCTGCCCGGGATGTCTTGTAAAGTGTGTTACGGACACAGTAGGCCACAAGTGTACACAGCAGAAATGTAAAGCCAATGCGATTGCTCAAAAACAAATGTGATTATTCAAAACAGAAGGGTGTTGCATCATGAGCACAATTCTTTGCCTCAAACACTTTTTAAAGGGGTATGTTTACAGGGTCTAAGGCCTATGGAGGGCAGGTGGACGGACGGACACAGATTACTTGACTTCAAAGAACGTCAATGAGCTTGGTGGAAGCGATGTCACTTTGCAGAGCATTCTGGATAGCAGCGACAGTATAATTTTATGGCGTCGCTTTTCTCTCCGCACTCAGTGGGGCAATTAAGGAGGCATTTCCTCTTCCCAATGGATGCTCATGCACTATTCTATAAATTCTGAGCGTCCAGCAAGCAATCAGCAAGTGCCAATTTAAAAAGGCCTTTGGAAGGACTCGGCCATGGTCAGAATCGAACCGCCAACCTATCATATTGAGAGAGAGCAGACGCTCTGATCATTATAACACCCAATCTGGTTTCCATGTCGAGTTGAACGCTTTCACACAAAATGGTGATAATCCTACCGACAGGACAGAATGCAATACTGACCGTTTATTGGCATATGCAGAGGATACTGGTTGAATAAACTTCGTTCTTCCACCCAGGCCATCAAAACCTATTCTTACCTACAATAAATTGGGTTGGGTAAAAAAGGCAGACATTGGATACATTTACAAAATCTCTCAACAATCTCGATGTCAGCTAAGTTTTCACGTGATAAAAAATAAGGGCAAAGAAGAAATTGTGCAAAAAAAGAAGAAAGGATAAATAAATAAAACAAAGGAATCATCGTCATCAAAGATAACAACTCGGGCTGAATTTACAAAAGGTGTTTAAGAGTCAGACACATGTATAATCGCTAATCGGGCGATGATCACGCGTTCAAAGTTAATCGCCAATCGCAGAACAATGATTATGTAATGCTGATCCAAACGTAATCACAAGTGTTTAAAAAACAAACAAACTTCTCTGCGTAGGTGAGGGCATGTTTGTTTAAGAGTGTGTTTACGGCCTTGAAGAGGAGGAAAGCCATTTTAGCCATTGCATGGCTAAATATTTGTAGTTTACATTGGATGGTGAATAAGGATGTGTTAGGAATGTGTGAATTAGCTCAAGAGGAGGCAGAGGAGGACAGGACTTGGGCAGTTCGCTGATGTGCATTGCGAATCTTCAAGGATAAATGCAATTCTCTGGAGAAGTATGATGATATCAAATTTGTCCGGAGTTAGACTCTCGAAGTAATCATTTTCTTGGCTCCTGAATCCAGTGTAAGATTACCTGGATCAACCTATGATGGGGAGCAATGCGCTGAATCCCCTCCACCAATAGTCTGGGGCACATTGATTCTATGCAAGTGCATCATTTAAATTGTATGTTGGAGATGTAAGTGGTGTTTCACAGTTTAATTGGCTGTTTAGACGCACATAACTAATTGCCTGTTTATCTCTCTTCGTAAATTGATATTCACATTGATTTATCTCCCTCAAACCAATGTTCACTCTCTCGGGATAGGCTTCTGACATCAAATCCTTCCTCTTCTCCAATGGCTTGATCTCAGATCATCAATTTGGATTCAGACCAGTTCATTCTACTCTGGACATGCTGCTTCTGCTGTCTCAACAATGGATGGAGGTCCTCAATGCCAAACAGGAAATCAGATCTTTCTCTCTCGACATATCTCGTGCCTTCGATACGGTCTGGCACCCCGCTCTGCTCACCAAACTCTCCTCCTATGGTATCCATTGAGACCTCCACGCATGGCTTGGAGAATTCCTCTCTGGCCACAGTCAACGTGTGGCCATGTATGGAATTCTCTCATCTCCCCTTCCTGTTCAGTGTTCTGAGCCCTGTGCTTTTTCTGGTCTTCATCAATGATCTCTCCGACTCTCTGGAAAATCCTCTCTATCTCTTTGCTGATGACTCCACTCTGGTCAAACAAGTGGAACATGTCTTTCAATCCTGACACTCAAGCTTTTGGGTCTCACTATCTACCATGATCTTTCCTGGGAAAACCACATTTGCAAGCTGGCCTCGAAAGCCAGTCGCCGACTGGGCATCCTTCGTCATGCAAAGACCTTTCTGGGCACTTCTGAGCTCCACATACAAAGCTTTCATCCGCAGCTCAATGGAATACTGCTCTCCCCTCTGGGCCAGTGCTCTTGCCTCACACCTAGTTCGGCTTCACGCGGTTGAAACCAAAACATTCAGAATCATTGGTATCTCCCGCAATGAAGCTGATTCTGAGGGCCTTTCTCTCTCATCACAGGCAGGTTGTTGGTCTTTGTCTTCTACCAACTCTTCTCCGGCCTTGCTCCCCTGCTCTGTCTGTGCTCTGCCCCCCAAATATTCCTACAGGACGCACAAGATCTGCCAGCAACCCTCTTCTGGAGAAACTGCCTAAATCAAGACTCTGCTCACCTTCACTTTCATTCCTCTTTTCTCCCACCTCTGGAACACTCTCCCACACTCTCTTCAATCCCTCTCATCCCTCCAGGTCTTTAAAACAGCTGTTCACCACCATCTCTTATTTTCACCTTGCACCTCCAACCTCTTTTCCACCAGCTGTCTCTGCTGCGCGAACATCCAAAACCTTGATATTTTCTACCCCCATTAAAACACCCCAAATCCGCCTCTTTCAATCCCCAACCTCTTTCCTGAAATTCCTAGTTGTGTTTGTTTGCTTTATACCATGTACTCCTCCCTCCTCCTCCAGCCCTCCCCCCTCCACAGATCTACCGACATCCCTGTTCTCTACTGTTGTTGTGCTTGTGCACTTCCCTCTCTCTCCCCCTCTCGTCTCCCGCTCCCTTCATTGTACGTTTTATGTGTCTGTGAATGTTTTCATGTTCAATGTGTTAGCTCTTACACGAGCCTCGTTCTGTATTCAAAAAAAGAATAATAATTATAAAAAAATAAACAAAACCTCTTCGACCGCGTGACTCATACTTGTCCTGCTGCAATTATGACCTCTCTACACACCTCATCAATGCCTGATTGGTGCCCTTCCCTTTTTCATCCTCTTCAATGCCGTCTACACTTCCTCTTCCCTTATCTCCACCAACTCCACTTTTCCCTCCACATAACTCGGTAGCTCCAGCACGCTGTTGCTTCCTTCTCTGTTCAACAGCTGTTTGAAATAGCCTTCCCACACCTTTAATACTGAGCCCCTCTCTGTCACTAACCTCCCACCAAATTCCTTAATTACCACCCCCTCCCCCTTCATGTCTTTGCTATCCCCATCCCTGTCACAAGCCAATTTATAGATCTTCCTCCCACCATCCTTATCTAATTTGTTGTGTACTTCCTCTTCCATATCATTCCTTGCCTTATCCACAGCTCTCCTTGCCGCTTTCTTATTCTGCCCATATGCAGCAACCCCGCATCTGACTGCCTTCCTTTATCCTTGATCTTCTCTATCCTCTTCCAAACTTCCTTTTCACTAACTGCCTTCACCACTTCCTCAGCCGACCATACCTGGTTTTTAGCCCTTGATGATGCACCCTTTCCTGAAGTCCTTCCACACAAAACTTCTGCAGTTCCCCGAAATGCCTCTCCGTACTTCTTCCACTCCTTCTGTAAACCTTCCGCTTCTTTGCCAAATTGTTCGTACCTGGCCCTCACCCTCTCCTTGTAGCCTACGGCGACGTTTCCCCTACACTTACCCCACCTAATAACCTTCCGACCCCTGCTCGTAATCCCCGTCCTTTTCTTCATCCTCACCACAAACACCACAGGCTTGTGCTGCCTGGTAATATGCTCTCACTCCACTGCCTTGTTATCCTTAACCCTCCACAGCTGTCGCTTCCTTCCCACCACAAAATCCAATTATGTTCTGTTCTGTGCAGTCCACTCCCATAGGTAATTTTGTGGCATTCCTGCTTTTGAAAGAATTAACAAGGGATGGCCATCCCATTCCTCACCACCAGCTCTATACTAAGGTTATATTAACCCTGAGGAATACTTCCCACAACAATATTATAAAAAACATTTGAAACAACATTTAAGGCCCTTATTTGAATCACGACTGGCATAAAACTTTAACAACTTATCATATTGCCGTTTTACAATTCAATTTCTGCACAATTTCAACTTCCTTTTTAATTGTAAGTGCAATATGCTTTCTCTTTGTACCGCTGGACTCAGCATTATCACTCAGATGCTTATTGGAAGATAGGAGGGCAAAATTATGCAAAAACACAAATACCTTGGGAAGAATATGGAGCACCACCAACAGGTTCAAACAAGGAAGACAACATATGGGCTATGGCAGCGCACCAGACTACCGAGCGGCAGCATTCGCAAACTTGGACGCCACTTTGCTCGGAAGTTTGAATCCATGGATGTGTGGAAGTTCGAAAAAATTTTTTGGAGGAGGAGATGGTGGGGAGTGCGAATAAAACCTCTGCCTTTCCAAATGTTTTTCAGAAACTCGGCTATACCTTACCATTAGATACCATATACCAGCCCGTTTCTTTATCTCGGAATTATATAGTTCTTGTTCATTTTTTACATTTAATTCACTGTCTTGATACACACAAAGGAGTTGAAAATCAAATCCCAAAATCACGAAAAGCTGCAGCACCAAACAGGTATATGGCAAGATGCCCACCTGCGAATACTTGGAATTGGCTGCCAGTAAACTCCCGTAAGGCCTCGGCATAGCTTTCCGTAGAATCTCCGGCAGATCCCGATTGTCCTTTTGCTCACTTTCCTTCTCATGGCTCTGGTTCAAAGATATGGGACATTCACTTTTACACATGAGCTGCACAAGTACTACAAACATGCCATGTCAGAAGCAAATATTTCTGCCGATATCAAAAAGCAGCAAAATCTGCAGCAAAGCACAAATTGCTCAAATAAAAAAGACAAGGTGCCATGAAAACGACTGCGTACCTTCATGACACAGGCTATTGGTCGATCTTCCTTGTTAGCACAAGTGCTGTTGGTATCTTTGATGGATTCATTTTGCCTGAAAAAGGCAAAAAGTAGGAAATGGCGGTAAAAAGGTCAGGTAGAAAAATGCCAATGGTACCAGCTGTAATGGGATCTATGGGGGTTATCAGAAGGATGGATGTAGGGCCTGAAAGTGGTGAATTTTTTTTTTTAACAGAACCGTTTCCATGGTAACCACTAAAAATTACTACAAGTCAGGAGACGACTATGGTTCACGAGCAAGCGGTATTCAATGACAAAGGACGGACTATAACCGAAACAGGCCCAGACAGGCCAGGCCCGGAAATGTCAAGACGAAGGTTACTGACCTTGAAATGAGATAGAAAATAATGTATAATCAGTTATGAGGTTAGTTAGCTACACAATACCGAAAATTCGGTTCAATTCCGACAACTTTAAAACTTTGACCTTTGTGACCTTCAAAGGTCGAAGATTCTGAAATTTGTTGGAAAACTTGTATTTCATGATGTATGTGATAATATAAGATCATGTACGACATTTCACCCTATCAGGAAGCGAACATTGTAATAAAACCATCAAAAATCGACTTGTCTAAATTTCTTGACCTTGGGGCGAAAATGAAAAACCGAGCTCCGTGGGGCCAGACACATGACATTGGCCTAACCAAATAGCGAAACCCCTGTCAGATTCCACCAACTCCCTCGGAGAAGATGTAGCTTGAACTCGATTACCCCCTAAAAAGACATCTTTTTCAGGAGTCGCTCCGCCCACAATGGGCGCAATAGGCCCACTCGAGGCAGGACACAACTAGATCATGATATCAACCTCCCACCCAAGTTTCATCAAGATCGGATTACATTATCGGGTAGTTATGCTGCGGACAGACAGACACACATCCATGACGAATATAGTGGTCACTCTGTTTGATAACTCGTGAACCAACATTCATTCTAATTCGTATAACTTTTATTATAGAAGCTAGAAACAATTCTGGTGTTGAATGAAAGGTCAAACCGTCCTCTACACAATGGTGTCTTTCATTGCTAATGTGGAGCTAATTTGCATACAATTATGATGTCACAAACATGCAAAATCGTCTTTTAAAAATTCACGTTTTATATATTCGCTGTGTATTTCCTGGTGCATCTTTGCAGCTCATCATGGTGCCATTTAGTAGCAAATATATCTAGATTTGAAAAAAATGAACATTGTATGGGTTGGAGGGTCTGGAAAATATTGAGGGATGGACGCTTATCAAACAACAGCCTTAGAACGATAACCCTTGCATTTAACCTCCAACACTCTCTCCACCCACTTCGATGAAAGATAAAAATTTCACACATTTAGAAAAAATACCGTTTTGTGACATCATAATGATATGAAAATTAGTCAAATGGCAATTATGCATGCCAGAATTGTTTAGAGTAATTACAGAACTTTCATCCAGTGCAAGAATTGAGTTCATAGCACATTCAACAACGGAGTTATAGAAATTTTTGTCAAATATCATGGTCATTAATATGGAGAATGTCATTGTATGCTGTATCGTTAAGATTTCCCTTCACTGGAACTAAGGGGCCGAGCCAGAACCATGAAAAACAGCCCCAGACCATTATTCCTCCTCTACCAAACTTTACAGTTGGCACGATGCATTCGGGTAGGTAGCGTTCGCCTGGCATCCGCCAAACCCAGATTAGTCCGTCGGACTGCCAGATGGTGAAGCGTGATTAATCACTCCCGAGAATGCGTTTCTACTGCTCCAGAGTCCAATGGCGGTGAGCTTTACACCACTCCAGCCGACATTTGGCATTGCGCATGGTGATCTTAGGCTTTTGTGCAGCTGCTCGGCCATGGAAACCCATTGATGAAGCTCCTGACAAACAGTTGTTGTGCTGACGTTGTTTCCAGAGGCAGTTTGGAACTCGGTAGTGAGTGTTGCAACCAAGGACAGACGATTTTTACGCACTACACGCTTCAGCACTCGGTGGTCCCGTTCTGTGAGCTTGTGTGGCCTACCACTTTGCGGCTGAGCTATTGTTGCTCCTAGACGTTTCCACTTCACAATAACAGCACTTACAGTTGACCGTGGCAACACTAGCAGGGCAGAATTTGACGAACTGACTTGTTGGAAAGGTGGAATCCAATGACGGTGCCACGTTGAAAGTCACTGAGCTCTTCAGTCTGGCCCATTGTACTGCCAACGTTTGTTGATGGAGATTGCATGGCTGTGTGCTTGATTATATATACCTGTCAGCAATGGGTGTCATTGAAACAACCAAATTCACCAATGAGAATGGGTGTCCACATACTTTTGGTCATGTCATCTATATATATACATCTGTGCAGTGCCTGTGTTGTCCTGTGTTATTACTGAACTACTCTCTCAAACTTTGTGAAATCCTACCAAGCTTCTGGTATGCACCTACCTCTCCCGTGTGAATGTCCTAAGGGTATTTTGTTTGAAAAAAAAATTTTTTTTTTTCTTTTTTGAAAATGTAAAAAACAAAAAACAAACATTCAACTTAAAATTTTTTATAAGATGTATCATCACATATATTACGTACACATTTGTGCAAAATAATTGTTTGTATTATGATTGGTGTAAACCATGACAAAACAGCAACTCAGGTATAGTCATCCATCTATATGTCTACATATCTGGGCAGTGTCTGTTACTGAACTACCCCCTCAAACTTTTGTTTCCATGGTCGTGAAGTGTTTCAATAACGTGGTGGTGAGGTGTTTTGAATCACGTGGTGGTGAGGTGTTTTGAATCACGTGGTGGTGAGGTGTTTTGAATCACATGGTGGTGAGGTGTTTTGAATCACATGGTGGTGAGGTGTTTTGAATTACGTGTTTGGTGGCTGTGGGGTGTTTTGAATTACGTGTTTGGTGGCTGTGAGGCGTTTTTAATTTTGTGACTGAGGTTTTTTGAATTACGTGGTGGTGAGGTGTTTTGAACTACGTGGTGGTGAGGTGTTTTGAACTACGTGGTGGTGAGGTGTTTTGAACTACGTGGTGGTGAGGTGTTTTGAACTACGTGGTGGTGAGGTGTTTTGAACTACGTGGTGGTGAGGTGTTTTGAACTACGTGGTGGTGAGGTGTTTTGAACTACGTGGTGGTGAGGTGTTTTGAACTATGTGGTGGTGAGGTGTTTTGAACTACGTGGTGGTGAGGTGTTTTGAACTACGTGGTGGTGAGGTGTTTTGAACTACGTGGTGGTGAGGTGTTTTGAACTACGTGGTGGTGAGGTGTTTTGAACTACGTGGTGGTGAGGTGTTTTGAACTACGTGGTGGTGAGGTGTTTTGAACTACGTGGTGGTGAGGTGTTTTGAACTACGTGGTGGTGAGGTGTTTTGAACTACGTGGTGGTGAGGTGTTTTGAACTACGTGGTGGTGAGGGGTTTTGAACTACGTGGTGGTGAGGGGTTTTGAACTACGTGGTGGTGAGGTGTTTTGAACTACGTGGTGGTGAGGTGTTTTGAACTACGTGGTGGTGAGGTGTTTTGAACTACGTGGTGGTGAGGTGTTTTGAACTACGTGGTGGTGAGGTGTTTTGAACTACGTGGTGGTGAGGTGTTTTGAACTACGTGGTGGTGAGGTGTTTTGAACTACGTGGTGGTGAGGTGTTTTGAACTACGTGGCGGTGAGGTGTTTTGAACAACGTGGCGGTGAGGTGTTTTGAACTACGTGGCGGTGAGGTGTTTTGAACTACGTGGCGGTGAGGTGTTTTGAACTACGTGGCGGTGAGGTGTTTTGAACTACGTGGCGGTGAGGTGTTTTGAACTACGTGGCGGTGAGGTGTTTTGAACTACGTGGCGGTGAGGTGTTTTGAACTACGTGGCGGTGAGGTGTTTTGAACTACGTGGCGGTGAGGTGTTTGGAACTACGTGGCGCTGAGGCGTTTTGAACTACGTGGCGCTGAGGTGTTTTGAACTACGTGGCGGTGAGGTGTTTTGAACTACGTGGCGGTGAGGTGTTTTGAACTACGTGGTGGTGAGGTGTTTTGAACTACGTGGTGGTGAGGTGTTTTGAACTACGTGGTGGTGAGGTGTTTTGAACTACGTGGTGGTGAGGTGTTTTGAACTACGTGGTGGTGAGGTGTTTTGAACTACGTGGTGGTGAGGTGTTTTGAACTACGTGGCGGTGAGGTGTTTTGAACTACGTGGCGGTGAGGTGTTTTGAACTACGTGGTGGTGAGGTGTTTTGAACTACGTGGCGGTGAGGTGTTTTGAACTACGTGGCGGTGAGGTGTTTTGAACTACATGGCGGTGAGGTGTTTTGAACTACGTGGCGGTGAGGTGTTTTGAACTACGTGGCGGTGAGGTGTTTTGAACTACGTGGCGGTGAGGTGTTTTGAACTACGTGGTGCTGAGGTGTTTTGAACTACGTGGTGCTGAGGTGTTTTGAACTACGTGGTGGTGAGGTGTTTTGAACTACGTGGTGGTGAGGTGTTTTGAACTACGTGGTGGTGAGGTGTTTTGAACTACGTGGTGGTGAGGTGTTTTGAACTACGTAGTGATGAGGTGTTTTGAACTATGTGGTGGTGAGGTGTTTTGAACTACGTGGTGGTGAGGTGTTTTGAACTACGTGGTGGTGAGGTGTTTTGAACTACGTGGTGGTGAGGTGTTTTGAACTACGCAGTGGTGAGGTGTTTTGCATTACCTGGTGTTGAGGTGTTTTGAATTACGTGGTGGTGAGGTGTTTTGAATTATGTGGTGTTGAGATGTTTTTAATTACATGGTGGTGATGTGTAATCGTCCTAAACTTCCAGTCTGCACCTACCGCCCCCGTATGTATGTGCTGAGAATTTCTTTTTAAAATTATTTATTTCAATCTAAATTGTTTATAATAAGGTAATATCACAAACAATACAAATAAATTTGTGCAAAATAATTGTTTGTATTATGATTGGTGTAAACCATGACAAAACAGCAACTCAGGTACAGTCATCCATCTACAGTCACGTGAAAAAGTAAGTACACCCCATGTAAAGTTTTGACTTTTTCAACATATTTCAACATACAGCTATTTGATCTTCATTTCAACAATATTGATAGATAAAGGTGATATAATATAACAAATATCATGAAACATTTACATTTTGTAGTCCATTGTATAATTTAAATAAACATAAATGCAAATTTCGCATGTGGAAAAAGTAAGTACAGCCCTACATTTATCATGTTACGGATCGTCGCTTCCGTTGTGGTGGTTTGCATCCACTGTAAATATTTCCGATTCCATGTATTATTGTTGTCATTTAAAGGGAATAGATATTTCTAGTTTCAAAAGTTAAAAGTTAATGTTAAAAGAAACAGGAAACCGGATTGGGAACCGGACGACAAACCGGAAGAAGACGAGGAGAGAGGAGAGGGAGCGAGTGAAGTCGGAGAAGAAGCGAGTCGTTTCTTCGTCCTGAGCGAACGTTGCCGAGCAAGAGTCACAAGTGAACTTTGGGTTTCCTGGAAAGGGATTCCTGCGATAGGGTTGTTATCGCTGTGACTGATCAACCTGCGTGTCAGGTTTGGCGTTGGATTCCGAGGAATCATCGTTGTGTCATTACGTCTCAAGTACGAGCCATCGGCCATTTTGACTCACGCGCTTTGCTCATCGTGAAAGGTCTTTGCTTCGCGTCAGCCGTTTTCACCATTCAGACGTCTATCTGGGATGTGTGTGTGCAACGCAAATTTTGAAGACAAACCTGAGGTTCGCCGATTTGGAGCGGTAAAACATTCATACCCGAGGGGGTGAATTTCCCAGTCGCCTTGAGTGCGCCTTTTCGCAGCTGTTGGCCGCGTGACCCTTTTCTGCCGCTTTGGCCGCGTACGCCTTTGTGCAGTTTTGGCAGCGTGACTGGGCTTGTCATCTGAACGGGATTCGGGTTTGGATTCGACATCTTTCTGACTATCGCAGGAGGGGATCAACGTGAGCTCGAAGATGGGAATATAGTGACATTGGGGAATGTTCTTTTTTCACTCACTTGGAGCACAGTGAGTTACCTGACATTAGCTGATGGTACCATCATAAGATATATGTTGATTGTACTTTTGATTGCTATCATTGTTGTACTGTTATTGTGTGATTTTTAATGCAATATTTGTTTGTTAGAAACAATTGGTGTGGTTTCACCATTGATTTTTGACACAGAATAACACATTTTTGTGCCGTTGACTCCTCTCGGGGCTCGGAGGTACACCGCGACCAGGGGGTCGGGGAGGAGCACATAACAATCACCAGGAGCACATAATCACCATTTCAAATACCTAAAATTAGAATCAGGTGCACCAGCTCAGGTGCAAATGATTAGAACATCATTAGAGAGGATCTTGGAGGAACCTGTCTTATTTAAACATCAGACATTTAGTTTGGTTTGCTCTTTGTTGTTGAAGTGTGCGGCATCACCATGCCTAGATCAAAAGTGCTCTCTGAGGCCTCCAGAAAGAAGGTTATAGATGCCTAAGAGTCTGGGAAGGGATTTAAAAAGATCTCCAAACAATTTGAAGTAAATCATTCGACTGTCCGGAAGATCATCTACAAGTGGAGAAGATTCCAAACAACTGCCAACTTGTTCAGGCCAGGCCGCCCCAGCAAGTTCAGCCCGAGAGCAGACCGCAAGATGCTGAAAGAAGTCTCAAAGAACCCAAGAATGTCATCACGGGACCTACAGGTAGCTCTTGCCGCTGTTGATGTCAAAGTGCATGAGTCTACCATTAGAAAGAGGCTGCACAAATTTGCTCTCCATGGGAGGTGTGCCAGGAGGAAATCTTTGCTGTCCAGAAAGAACATCAGGGCAAGACTAAAGTTTGCCAATGAACACCAAGGCAAAGACCAGCACTTCTGGAACAATGTGCTCTGGACAGACGAGTCAAAGATAGAGCTATTTGGCCACAGTACCAGAAGACATGTTTGGCAAAAACCAAAGACAGCATTTGACCACAAGAACCTGATGCCAACTGTAAATCATGGCAGTGGAAATATTATGGTTTGGGGCAGCTTTGCTGCATCAGGGCCTGGGCAGCTCACCATCATATAATCCACTATGAATTCTTCATTGTACCAGAGGGTACTTGAGGATAATGTGAGGCCATCTGTTGGAGAAGTTGAAGCTCAACCGAAGGTGGACCTTGCAACATGACAATGACCCTAAACATACCAGTAAATCCACCAAGGAATGGCTGAAAATAAAGAAATGGAGGGTTCTGGAATGGCCAAGTCAAAGCCCGGATCTAAATCCCATTGAGATGTTGTGGGGGGATTTGAAACGAGCTGTGCATGCAAGAAATCCCTCAAACATCGCAAAGCTGAAAGAATACGTGGAGTGGGAAAAAATTTCTCCCAGTCGATGTCAGAGACTGGTAGACAGTTATAAGAAACGCCTACTTGAGGTTGTTTCTGCCAAAGGGGGCAATACCACCTATTCGAGCCAAGGGTGTACTTACTTTTTCCACATGCGAAATTTGCATTTACGTTTATTTAAATTATACAATGGACTACAAAATGTAAATGTTTCATGATATTTGTTATATTATCTCAACTTTATCTATCAATATTGTTGAAATGAAGATCAAATAGCTGTATGTTGAAATATGTTGAAAAAGTCAAAACTTTTCATGGGGTGTACTTCCTTTTTCACGTGACTGTATATGTCATGAGATTGGTTTCCGGTCTTGCTGGCGACGGTTCGTTTTTTCGCAGGTCTCCACGCTCTCCATCGAAATCGAAGTTAAGTCATTGTTCCAATTTGTATTTTCGTTATAACTGTATTTCTTTTATGGTGTATGTACGTATATTGTCCCGTCAAAGATTTTCGGTGCAAATCTTTCATACCTGTATTGAAAATCGCGTTAATTCGTGTCGTCTCGAGGCCCTGTACAGTGTACACTGTACAACCTTGAGGCTTTGTTTTTCTCTCAGCGCCTGTCGTTTGTGATCCAATAACTTTCGTTCTCTGTTTTCGCAGTCTTTCCACCCCAAAGCCTACTTCCTTATGTAAATCTCAACTCAAAAAAACAAAAAAAAAAGACATTACCTTCTCTGTGCTCATTCGTTTATTCTTTCTTATTCGTTCGTTCGTTCTTCGACCACGTGTTTCTCCCCCATTTCCCCAGATAGATTGTCAAATTTCAATTCGTTATTTTATCGTCCATGTGATATTGTTTGATTATACTTAGTTTTGGTTTGAATTTCCTGTAACTCGTAATTAATTAATCGTGTTCTGCTCCTCGTGTGTGGCCTTGTACTGTAGTTGTACCCCCGTCGGTGTTTTGTTAACTTAAGTGTGTTTTGCTTGGCTCTTGGTTTTTTCCCTTCTACCCCGAACATAATACTGTCTAACGTTCTAAATCCCCACCCCCCACCCCCCCCCCCCCCAAAAAAAAAACAAAAAAAAACCAAAAACATTTATTTTATTTTCTCCACGTGTACTGTTGTCTCATCCTGTATTTTCTGTCCAGGTGTGCTGTTCGCCCCACCCCCATTATCTCCTTGCCATCCACCGTTTGCCCTGTTCACGTGACTCGTGGTGGTCCCTCTCGGCTCTCCCCCCCGTTGGTATTTTTGTGCATATAAGATTGTTCATAGTTCTGTTTAAATATTTTTAAATATGTTTAACCTTTCCCCTTCTGTTTTTTATTCAGTGGTATATTACAACATGCTGTTTTTCTTCCTATTTAAAAGGCTTTTCTCAATTTCCTCTCCAACTCATTCCACTTCAAAAAAAAGAAATTCAATATCTTATACGTCTCCCTCACTACATGGTCTAAATTCACATTCATTCCATCCCTCCTCCATCATCCTGAACCGGATTGCTAACTTGAAAATCACAACAAACCCAATTTGTTATCAATGTTCGTCTTTCATTAATCATCCACTTTCTAAACTCCCCTCTTGCCCCTCCCATCCAAATCCCCCCCCTTGCACCTACACTCCGAAACTTCCCCCTTGCCCCTCCACTCTTAAACTCCCCCCTTGCCCCTCCACTCCTGAACTCCCCCCTTGCCCCTCCACTCCTGAACTCCCCCCTTGCCCTTCCCCTCCTAAACTTCCCCTTTGCCCCTCCCCTCCTAAACTCCCCCCTCACTCCTGCCCTTCAAAACTCCCCCCCAATCCCTCCCATTCAATTCTCCCCCCCATACCATTCCTCTCCAATTCTCTCTCCTCCCCCCTCCTCCTCCAAGCTGCCTCCTCCCCACTTCGTCTCCCTTCTATCTCATACCTCCACCCCCCCAAACCTTCTACTTTCCTCTGCCCCCCCTCAAACAACCCCTCACTGTGCCGCATCCCTTCACCAGCAAACCTTTCATCCTCCTCATCCTTCCCTTTCTTGGAACTCTTCTGCAACATCTGAAACACTATCAACTGCTCTCCCTACCTCCCCCTCTCATCCTTCATCTTACCCTACTCCTCCCCTGTCCTGTCCTGTACCCGATGCTCCCCCTCTCTCTTCATTAACGGTATGGACCTCAAACATCCGGGGCCTTCGCTCAAACCTGACTGATCTCTCCATACAGGTTGCTTCTGACAATCCAGACTTGATCTGCTTAACAGAGACTTTCCTCCTTCAAGATGTCTCTGATTCCTTAATATCTCTTCCTGGTTACTCCCTCCTCCGGTATGATAGACGTGAGCCTCGGCCTGGTGGTGGGGTGGCTATCTTTGTCAAAAACTCTCTTCCTCACTCTCCTTGCACTGCTCTCTTTCCTCCTCACCCGCAGGAGTACCTCTGGTTACGGCTTCCTCTCCGCTCCCACCTTTTGTTCATATGTGTTCTGTACCGTCCCCCAAACAGTGATGACTCCATCTACATTTCAATGTCTGACAACATGGACCAACTTCTATCCACTCATCCCAACTCTCTCTTCCTCATATGTGGTGACTTCAACTGTCATCATGCCACCTGGTTGGGTGTGGGTTCCTCTCTCACTAGTCATGGCACCTCAGCAAAGGACTTCTGTGACTCACTGGGATTGACACAATCTGTCAATTTCCCGACCCGGATCTCAGCCAATGGAGTATCTTCTCTTCTAGACTTGGTTATGACAAACTTCCCTGCTAATGTCTGCTGCTCTTCTTCTGCTCCAATCGGTTCTTCTGATCATGTGCTTGTCAAAGTGGACATCTCTCTGGCCATTCTCAGAGAGCCTCCTCAGCGTCGACGAGTCTGGCATTTCACTCAGGCCGACTGGGACGGTCTTCAAGCAGCCATCAATCGTCTGGATTGGTCTCCCATCTCCACTGCCTCTGACATCAATTCTTCCTGGGAATTCTTCCAAAGCAAACTGATCTCTCTCATGCACAGATTTATCCCATCTCGCCTTCAATTGTCTTACCCTTCCTCCCGTCCATGGTACACTGAATCTTGTGGTGAGGCAGTTGCCCTGAAACAACTTGCCTTTGCCTCTTGGAAGGCTAATCCAACTGAAGGAAATCTCAGTTCCTTCCACCAAGCTCGGAACAAGTGTGTGTCTACCCTCAGGAGTGCCAGGAAGCACTATCTCTCCTCACTCAAGAATGAACTCTCAAACCTGTCTCCTTCCTCCAAATCCTGGTGGCGTCTGGTCAAATCCGTTTCTGGTGTTTATTCCCCCTCCATCCCCTCCCTTACCTCAAATGGCCACACAGTTGACATCGCACGTGACAAAGCCGAATGCCTCAACTCTGTGTTCGCCTCGAAATCCTTAGTCCCAAACCCATCTCTCTCTGTTCCCACCTTTCCCAGTCGAACCCAACTGCTCCTGGACTCTGTGTCCTTCTCTCCTGACAAGGTGGAGGAGTTTTTGTCAAACCTCGACTCTGATTCTGCAACTGGACCAGACGGCATCAGCCCACGGGTCTTAAAATCCTGCTCTGCCGCTCTATCTCACCCTCTCTCTGTTCTTTTCACCCTATCTTTTGCTCAAGGTCATCTGCCAGCATCCTGGAAATCAGCTAACATTACCGCTTTACACAAAAAAGGTGCAAAAACAGATCCTTGCAACTACAGACCAATCAGCCTGCTCCCAATTATCAGCAAAGTCATGGAATCCATCATTGCTACGGATATGAAATCTTTCCTCTTCTCCAATGGCTTGATCTCTGATCATCAATTTGGTTTCAGACCAGGTCACTCTACTCTGGACATGCTGCTTCTGCTGTCTCAACAATGGATGGAGGTCCTCAATGCCAAACAGGAAATCAGAGCTGTCTCCCTTGACATATCAAGGGCCTTTGATACGGTCTGGCACCCAGCTCTGCTCACCAAACTCTCCTCCTATGGTATCCATGGAAATCTCCATGCATGGCTTGCGGACTTCCTCTCTGGTCGTAGTCAACGTGTGGCCCTGAATGGATTTCTCTCATCTCCCCTTCCTGTTCAGGCTGGAGTTCCCCAAGGAAGTGTGCTGGGCCCTGTGCTTTTTCTGGTCTTTATCAATGATCTCTCTGACTCTCTGGAAAATCCTCTCTATCTCTTTGCTGATGACTCCACTCTCTGCCGCTCCATTCCTCTTCCCTCAGATCGGCAGTCTGCAGCCTCCTCACTCTCTGAAGACCTGGACAAAATCACAGACTGGTCAAACAAGTGGAACATGTCTTTCAATCCTGCCAAATCTCACTCTCTTACTATGTCTCTCCGAAAAGATCGACTGGACAACCCTCCCATCTACTTTCTCAACAATCCTCTCCAAGAAGTTCTGTCACTCAAGCTTTTGGGTCTCACTATCTGCCATGATCTTTCTTGGGAAAACCACATTTCCAAGCTGGCCTCCAAAGCCAGTCGCCGACTGGGCATCCTCCGTCGTGCGGTCCTTCCTCGGCACACCTGAGCTCCTCACCACTTACAAGGCTTTCATCCGCAGCTCAATGGAATACTGTTCTCCCCTATGGGCTGGTGCTCCTGCCTCACACCTGGCTCGGCTTCACGCTGTTGAATCCAAAGCTTTCAAAATCATTGGAATCTCCCGCGATGAAGCTATCTCTGAGGGCCTTTCACTCACTCACCGCAGGCAGGTAGGTGGTCTTTCTGTCTTCTACCGACTCCTCTCCGGCCTTGCTCCCCCAGCTCTCTCTGTGCTCTGTCCCCCAAATATTCCTACAGGTCGCACAAGATCTGCCAGCAACCCTCTGATGGTTAAACTGCCGAAATCTCGGCTCTCTGCTCACCTTCACTCTTTCATTCCTCTTTTCTCCCGCCTGTGGAACAAACTCCCACACTCCCTTCAATCCCTCTCCTCCCTCCAGGTCTTTAAAACAGCTGTTCACCACCATCTCTTATCTTCCCCCATCCATAACCTTGATCTTTTCTACCCCCACTAATTCACCCCAGATCCACCTTGTTTGAAATTCCAACTTATTTCCTGGAAATCCTGGCAGTGTCCATATGTTTATACCTCTCCCACCCCCCCCCCCCTTCACATGCCTCCCCCCCTTCACATGCCTCCCCCCCTTCACATGCCTCCCCCCCAAAGCCCTCTCCCTCCCACAGATCTCTCGATGTCTCCATGTCTCTCGGTCCCTGCTCTCAAATGTTGTGTTTGTGTCCTTCCCCCTCTCTCCCCATCTTGTCTACCGCTCCCGATGTTATTTGTTTTATGTGTCTGTTTGTCTTTCTGTGTGATTAATGTTCGCTCTTTCACGAGCCTCGATCTTGTATACAAAAAAAAAAAAAAAAAAAAAAAAAAAATGTCTACATATCTGGGCAGTGTGTGTTGTCACTGAACTACTCCCTCAAACTTTTGTTTCTGTGGTTGTGAAGTGTTTTAATAACGTGGTGGTGAGGTGTTTTGAATCACGTGGTGGTGGTGTTTTGAATCACGTGGTGGTGACACAAGGTGGTGAGGTGTTTTTAATTACGTGTTTCGTGGCTGTGGGGTGTTTTGAATTACATGTTTCGTGGCTGTGAGGTGTTTTGAATTACATGTTTCGTGGCTGTGGGGTGTTTTGAATTACATGTTTCGTGGCTGTGAGGTGTTTTTAATTTCGTGGCTGTGAGGTGTTTTTAATTTCGTGGCTGTGAGGTGTTTTTAATTTCATGGCTGTGAGGTGTTTTTAATTTCGTGGCTGTGAGGTGTTTTTAATTTCGTGGCTGTGAGGTGTTTTTAATTTCGTGGCTGTGAGGTGTTTTTAATTTCGTGGCTGTGAGGTGTTTTTAATTTCGTGGCTGTGAGGTGTTTTTAATTTCGTGGCTGTGAGGTGTTTTTAATTTCGTGGCTGTGAGGTGTTTTTAATTTCGTGGCTGTGAGGTGTTTTTAATTTCGTGGCTGTGAGGTGTTTTTAATTTCGTGGCTGTGAGGTGTTTTTAATTTCGTGGCTGTGAGGTGTTTTTAATTTCGTGGCTGTGAGGTGTTTTTAATTTCGTGGCTGTGAGGTGTTTTTAATTTCGTGGCTGTGAGGTGTTTTTAATTTCGTGGCTGTGAGGTGTTTTTAATTTCGTGGCTGTGAGGTGTTTTTAATTTCGTGGCTGTGAGGTGTTTTTAATTTCGTGGCTGTGAGGTGTTTTTAATTTCGTGGCTGTGAGGTGTTTTTAATTTCGTGGCTGTGAGGTGTTTTTAATTTCGTGGCTGTGAGGTGTTTTTAATTTCGTGGCTGTGAGGTGTTTTTAATTTCGTGGCTGTGAGGTGTTTTTAATTTCGTGGCTGTGAGGTGTTTTTAATTTCGTGGCTGTGAGGTGTTTTTAATTTCGTGGCTGTGAGGTGTTTTTAATTTCGTGGCTGTGAGGTGTTTTTAATTTCGTGGCTGTGAGGTGTTTTTAATTTCGTGGCTGTGAGGCGTTTTTAATTTCGTGGCTGTGAGGCGTTTTTAATTTCGTGGCTGTGAGGCGTTTTTAATTTCGTGGCTGTGAGGCGTTTTTAATTTCGTGGCTGTGAGGCGTTTTTAATTTCGTGGCTGTGAGGCGTTTTTAATTTCGTGGCTGTGAGGCGTTTTTAATTTCGTGGCTGTGAGGCGTTTTTAATTTCGTGGCTGTGAGGCGTTTTTAATTTCGTGGCTGTGAGGCGTTTTTAATTTCGTGGCTGTGAGGCGTTTTTAATTTCGTGGCTGTGGTGTTTTGAACTACGTGGTGGTGAGGTGTTTTGAATTACGTGGTGGTGAGTTGTTTTTCATTACGTGGTGGTGAGGTGTTTTGAACTACATGGTGGTGAGGTGTTTTGAATTACGTGGTGGTGAGGTGTAATCGTCCCAAACTTCCAGTCTGCACCTACTGCTCCTGTATGTATGTGCTGAGGGGTTCTTTAAAAAAAAAAGAAAAAAATTTCAACCTAAATTGCTTTTAATAATGAAATATCACAAACACGACAAATAAATTTGTGCAAAATAATTGTTTGTATTATACACAACAACACAACAGGCATTTTAAGGCCATTTTCCCTGCAAGAGCGGGGGTTAGCCTTGCGGTCCCCATGACAATCTTCTCCAATTTGCCATATTTTCTGCATCTCCCCTTGTTGACACCCTTGCCCGCATTTCTTCTTCGACCATCTTTAGCCAAGTCTTTCTCGGCCTTCCCTGTCCTCTACTTCTTTCTACATTCATTTCCATCACTCTTCTCAACCAGTCACTTTCATCCTTCCTCAACACATGACCAAACCATCTCAACCTGTTTCTCTTCACAGCATCCACCACAGGCTCTATTCCCATCATCTTTCGCAATTCATCATTTGTCTTCCTCTCTCTCTCAACGATGCTCCACACATCCACCGAACCATTCGCATTTCCACCCTTTCCAGCCTTCGTTGCTGCTCTACGTTCATTACCCATGTCTCGCTCCCATAAATCATAACACTTCTCACACATGCAGCATACACCTTTCCCTTCAGCTTCAACGACACTCCCCTCCTCGTCAGCACGCCACTCAGTTCCCGAAACTTCTTCCATGCACATCTCACTCCAGCAAGCGTTTCCGAGTCTGATCCACCTTCTCCATTCAGCACGTCTCCTAGGTAACCAGTTGTTTTCACACCTTCCAGCTTGTATTATGATTGGTGTAAATCATGACAACACAGCAATTCAGGTACAGTCATTATCCTCAGCTAAAACAAGCCCGTTCCTCTGTCACGACGCGTGGTGAGGAGAGCGCAGCGAGCCGAGCCAACCCAGCACATACATATATTCAGCCAATTATTCAGGCTTTACAAAGCATTGGGGTGCTCCCTGCAGGTCATGAACATTTCTGGCCATGGATTATCAACCGTGGATAAGTCCATCACATGGTTTTAAAGGCCAGGGGAGGAATTTGGAATTTGGCAAGGATGCGGACACACAATGGCCGAATATTAAAATATCATCATATCTGTCCACCAGCAAATGCTCAGTCGATGGCACAGTCAGCTTAACATCACTTTGAAGGACAACCAACACACTCAGACGGGACACCTTGCCTGTGAGGCACCAGGATAAAAGTTTTCTAGTTAGCTCGGGAATCAAACACAAACAAGACAGCTCAAATACGAGTACACTTCCCTGTGCTATCCTGATCCTTATTACAGAAGCTCGGAATCCTTATTACAGAAGTAAAAATTCAATAAAAATAAGAAAAGTGGAAAGCTCTCACATCGGCAACAGATCAGCAAGTACCTTCTGCTGTACAGACCAGACCTGTGACTGCTAGGCACCGCATACATTTCTGGAGTGGAAGGGTTCAAGTTCACGTTCAAGGAAAAGTCATCAACCCAGTTTTCACCATCAGTATTCTCGTCTTGCGTGGGACACATTCTTGGTTGCAACTGTAATGGAGCTGGACTGGAAGTGCAGTCCAGTAAGTCAGTGATGCACCATCCACCGATCATAATTTTCAAAACAACACCCCATCGTTCAGCTGCTCTGCCAGTATATATACATTCGACGTCTGTTAGACAATAGTCTGGAAATCAAACCAAATACTTGCCACTTTCCTAAGCATAAACCAATCCAAACAAAACCTACACATCGACTCAAAACATCCAAACCCCAAGCACCTTTCCAGCATGGCACGAGAGAGTTCGTTAGTGTGTGGCAACTTGGGCAGAGCTTGTTTCAGCAATTCCAGCTTTTGCTTCAGGCTCTGAAAATAAGATAAGGGGGAAATCTGATGAGGGGGAAAAAAATTGGTTCTGCCTAATAGTTGATAGGGAAGTCATTAACCAAAACAACAAGGTTGTTTTAAGGAGACCCGTGAATTTTGCGAAAAATCCTTCTCCCCTCTGCAATGTTGGTCTTACGTAAACTATAACTATAGTGACAACGTCTCCAAAAATGGTATGGTTGTGGTGTGTGCAATTATACATTCAAAATTGAAACGAAAATTAAAATGATATTGCGTTGCAAAGCATTTGTGTTCCAAATAAAGCTGAATTTTAGAACACCTTTGTTTGGCGGATGCTTTCCTCCATATCCTCCTCACTTTCTTTCTGCTGCTTCTTGAATGCTCCCATCCATTGTTCTGCTTGCTGCAGCTGCAGCAATATGGCACAAACATGATCGTGTATCAAACATACATCTCTATGTAACACAACGATTCACCTAGTTTACAAATGGCACCTACACCACAAAAATTGGTGGGGAACTGTTTGGCATTCAAACATGAGTATTTCCAATATGACTACCCAGATTTTTTATGTCCACATTTTATAGACCTATGCACCCCGTACAGATAGGCAACATCCATGGACACATATTTTGGACTTGGTGGCCCTCGTTAGTGTGGAGCAGAAGCTCCTCCCTGGAGTTGGACCACAGACAGGTTAATGTGTGGCAGGCATTTCCTGGATATATGCATCAATTGCTGATTTTGCACTTGCTTCCTGGTACTCACAACAGTAATGACGCCTGATCGTGACCTAATGTGTTGTAGGGATGACCAGTTCACTGAGTTCCCTCTCCGGGCGTAGACTGTCTATAAAATTGATAAATTATCTTCCTGGTATTGGCTGCAATACAATCTTATGGGATGTAGGGAGCTGTAGCTCTGTTAAGGTCATGCACAACAGGTGTAGCGGTAGAAACTGAGGGGTACGCATCGATACTTCGTGACCTGGGAGGGATCTGATCAACAACAACAACAACAACAACAACAACAACAACATGCATTTTAAGGCCATTTTCCCTGCTAGAGCGGGGGTTAGCCTTGCGGTCCCCATGACAATCTTCTCCATCTTGCCCTATTTTCTGCATCTCTCCTTGTTAACCCCCTTGCCCGCATTTCTTCTTCCACCATCTTTGGCCAAGTCTTTCTCGGTCTTCCCCATCCGCTACTTCCTTCTACATTCATTTCCATCACTCTTCTCAACCAGTCACTTTCATCCTTCCTCAACACATGACCAAACCATCTCAACCTGTTCCTCTTCACAACATCAATCACAGGCTCTATTCCCATCATTTTTCGCAATTAATCATTTGTCTTCCTCTCTCTCAACGATACTCCGCACATCCATCGAACCATTCGCATTTCCACACTTTCCAACCTTCGTTGCTGCTCTACGTTCATTACCCATGTCTCGCTCCCATAAATCATAACACTTCTCACACATGCAGCATACACCTTTCCCTTCAGCTTCAACGACACTCCCCTCCTCATCAGCACGCCACTCAGTTCCCGAAACTTCTTCCATGCACATCTCACTCTCGCAACCATTGCCGAGTCTGATCCACCTTCTCCATTCAGCATGTCTCCGAGGTAGCAAAATGTTTTCACACCTTCCAGCTTCACGCCGTCTCCAAGATCCAACTCAACATTTCCTCCATCTGCAGCTCCCTCTGTGCACACCTTACATTTGAATGTAGCTGCCACACTGGTTAATGACCCTCTCAGACCACTACATTTTTGATGAACCCACTCAGCGCACATTGCACATTGAATGGAGTTCACTCCGACACCCTTCCTGCACACAGCACAGGGCCACTTCCCAGTTCTTTCCACCTCACCACATGCTTTACCACTTGCCATCACCTTCGTCTTTCCGATATTCACCTTCAGACCTTTTGTCTCCATACATTCCTTCCACTTGTTCATCTTTTCCTTCAGTCCATCCATACTTTCCGCAATCAACACCAGATCATCTGCATACAACAACTCCCACGGTAAACCCTCCTTTACGTTCTGAGCCAGCACCTCCATCAAAGCTACAAATAGTAGTGGACTTAGTACCGACCCCTGATGCACTCCCACCTTCACCTCAAACTCACCACTGTTCCCGTCCTTCGTCCTTACAGCTGTGCGCGCTCTTTTGTACATTGCCATCACTACTCTGATCAACCATTCCTCCACTCCTAACTTCCTCATTGCCCATGTCAATACTTTGATTGGAACCCTATCGAATGCTTTCTCCAGATCAACAAACCCAAGAAACAACTTCTTCCTCTTCTCCATGTACTTCTCCTGCAACTGCCTCACAATAAAAAGCACGTCTGTCGTTCCTCTTCCTGGCATAAATCCAAACTGCATTTCGTCGATCTTCACTTTCTTCCTTATCCTCCTCTCCAACACCCTTTCCAATACTTTCATTCCATGCTCCAATAACTTTATCGCTCGGTACGAGCCACACTCTAGAGTGTCACCTTTCCCCTTGTATAGAGGGACGAGGGTACTCAGTTCCCAATCCACTGGAATGCGGCTTTCTTTCACCGCCAGATTACAGATCTCTGTCATTCTCTTCACACCCCAACTTCCTGCTGCCTTGAACATATCTCCCACAACTCCCGTCAGCCCTCCCGCTTTTCTACTCTTCATTGCTTTTATCGCTTCCTCAACTTCCTTCTCAGTTGTCTTCTCTGCCGGTCCTAAAACTGGGTTACTCTCTATGTTGCCATCCCATTCATTCTCTGTATTCAATATCTTTTCCATCTTCCTTTAATTCCATCTGGGTCCACAACGATTTGTCCCACTTCATCCTTCAAGCAACTCACCCCCATCACATCACACCTCTCTTTCGCTATCTGCTTTGCAATCCTGAATACTGCTCTCTGACCCTCTTCCGAATCAAAGCGTTCTCCGAACATTTTCCTACATGCCTCCTGCGCCTTTGCTATCTCTTTCTTTGCAGCCTTCTTGGCTGCCTTATAACTTTCATGCTCTGCTGTTTCTGCTCCCGTACCCTTCGCCTTCTGCCACTCCTTGAACTTCTTCCTCTTCTCATCAATCCTCTTTCCAACTTCGTCATCCCACCACGTTTCCGAGTGCCTCGGTGGTCCTTTTGTCCATCCACATACCTCACCAACGGCTCCCAACAGACTAGCTTTCATTGACATCCAACCACTTTCAAGCTCAACCACATCATCCTCTACCCTACTCAGCCTCTCTTTTAATAATGCCTCCCTTACTGTCACCTCTTTCAACCTCCACACCTTCATTCTCGGTTGGTACTTCACCTGCCGAGCTCTCCTCGCACCTTTCACCCTTATGTCGCAGACAACCAAGTGGTGCTGTGAAACAGCCTCCTCCCCCAGTATCACCTTTGTGTCCCGGAGGTGCCCCCTATCTCGCCTATGCACCATCAGGTAGTCAACGGTTGTCGTCGACCCAGCTGACGTGTATGTGTTACGTGGTCCTCCCGGTAACTACCTGGTCTTGGTGACCCCCGGACCGTGGGAGGGACCCCGCCAGAAAGATATATGGTTTATACGCTTTCGTAACGCAATCAATATGAATTCCGGTCAAGAAGAAACCCCACACCAAGGATCCGGAATAATCAATAATATATTCACTGAGCAATCAACATCCATCAACAATGCACAATCAATATTACAACCATGTGAACTCATCTACACAAACTCTAAGATGGCCATCTTAATCTTATACATTCCTCACGTGAGCCCCACTCCTGACTCCCTCCGTGGTCAATGTCTCTCCTCTCCGCACACGGGCGGTTGAACGAGCCCCGGGCGGACGTGCTCTAAACGTGCCGTCTCGGACTGGGGCCGCGGCTGCAGCGCAACTCCTTGCCAAGCCACGGGGCAAACCCAGCGCGGCGTCCAACGTGCGCGAGGCCCCAAGTGCGACTCTTACGCGTCCTTGTAGATGGGCAAAAACCCAGCGCGGCTTCCGACGCGAGCGAGGCCCAACGTGCGGACCCGTACGCGTCTTTGTAGACGGGGCAAAACCCAGCGCGGCTTCCGACGCGAGCGAGGCCCCACGTGCGGACCCGTACGCGTCTTTGTAGACGGGGCAAACTGTCCCGGACGCTTGGTTTCGTGCACGAACTCACAGTGACTGGACGTGTCCAAAGGTATTTACCGCCCAGGTAACTCCTCTCGCCAGACGTTTCGCAACGGCGCGTTTTCCGCGCAGCGTAAGGTCGATTCCACCTTCTCGTCGTCGCGGGGCGAGGAAGAAGAAGCCTTCCTTTCCCTCGTGTCTTTTCTCCTCCCTTTCCCGTCACTTCCGCTTCCGGCCACTTCCGTTTCCTGCCACTCTTTCAGAAGGGCTTCTGACCCTCCAACCACAACAACTACACAACAACTTAATATACTACACACGGAAGCAAACACCTGCATGGTAATTCACATACATTCACATAAATATGTAACACTCCCCCCCTTCAAGAAAGAAAGTTTGAACCCAGCGAAAACTTTCTTTGCCGGCCAATTTGGAGAAATAAACCAGATAACTCAACCCCCCCACATTATCAATTCCCCCCGGGCACAGTTATCACTTAAAAATAAAGCCAGTTAAGCCACTCGATAGCACTTTTCCGGGAGGCCAAGCCGAGTATTCACTACATGGATGCCTTTAGGAACGCGGAGTTCACGGTTAGTCCGTGCAGGAAAGTTCACTACATGGACGCCTTTAGGAACGGCGTTCACGGTTAATTCGTGTAGGAATCTTGGCTCGGCGGCTCCGCCGCCTTCAGTGCTTCAACTTCTCAGAACGTCCCTAATAATTAGGGTGGGACCACTGGTCCCTGTAGTCCCCTGAATACCGGTCTTCTTCTCGGCCACTACTTTGCCAATTCTTCCTTCGGGAGCGGCCGTAACTCAGGGAGCCTCCATAATAATATTGACTGCGGCCACCACCAAAACTACCGCCCAGTTGTCCTCTCCTGTAGACCTCTCGACGCCTACGAAATGCCTTCCCTACTGTTATGGTCCGACCCTCCAAATCCTTGCCATTCCAATTCTTCTCTGCCTCTCTGGCGTCTTTTGTGCTGGCAAACGTGACAAAGCCGAACCCTCTTGACTGTTGCGTTTCCCAGTCTCTTACCAACCGCACTTCCACCAGCGGCCCATATCTGTTGAAGACAGAGGTCAGAACTTCTTCCTCTGTTTTGAAGTTCAGTCCCCCTACAAATAACTTGGCACTTTTGTCACCATCCCGAGCTGGTGTGGTGTTATTTTCCCTGCTGGGCTCTTTCTCAACCCTCAGGTTACCATAAACTTGACCCCCGGCCAAATCATTCCCGAGAACCACAGATACACCCTCTACAGGAAACGTGGCTTGTAAACCGACGGTGACCGGTCCTGACACCAACTCGGACTCCAACTGGATGACCTGAAGGGGAGCACTAACACCGCCCCCGATCCCCTGTAAACGAACACTATCCCCCGTTGCCGTCTCCTCGGACCATGGCAAAATGCCTTCAAGCATTAAAGATTGATGGGCCCCTGTGTCTCTCAATATCCTAACCGGTCTCCGGTTAGTCGAGGCTCCATCCAGTGACACAAACCCCTCGGAAACAAATGGTTGGTAACCCTCTTGATGGCGATTTCTTACGCTAGCCATCGCATTCGGAGTTGTAATAGTCGGACTCCGCTCTGGGTTGTCCCTTTTCATGAGGTAACAACTGGACATCAAGTGTCCAGGTTTTTTGCAAAACGCGCAAGTAGGCCCGGAGGAAAAACTCGGGGTCTGCCTCGGGCCCCCCGAACTATAAGTTTGTCTTGGGCCCGCATCCCTCTGATTTCGAACCGGTGGGGTATCATAGTTGTCCCCATAATCATCTCGAGGCCGCCGCCATGTATGGTCGTTCTCCGCACCTGCTGTTCCCCACCTCCCCTGCGGAGATCTAGGCGAGGAGTTAGGTTCGTGGACCCCTATTCGGTGGGTTAAGGCATAATCATCTGCCATGGTGGCTGCGTCCCACAACTTTGGTACCTTCTTTTCCTGCAGGTACACTTTGATGTCCTCGTGGACACACTGCTGGAATTCCTCCACCAGGATCAAGTCCCGCAATGTCTCGAAGTCTTTCCCGACTCCTTTTGACTCACACCACCGATCAAACATGTTTTCTTTCACTCTGGCAAACTCCACATGGGTCTCACTCTCCCTCTTCCTGGCATTCCTGAATTTTTGCCTGTAAGCTTCCGGAACCAACTCATAGGCCTTGAGGATGTGCTTCTTCAGTACCTCATAATCTGCACATTGGTCCATTGGTAGCGCCGAATAAATTTCCTGAGCTTTCCCCACCAGCACACTTTGTACGAGTATGGTCCAGGCCTCCTCCGGCCAGTTTAATTGTCGAGCCACTTTCTCAAAGTGTGGGAAGAATTTCGCGACTTCCTTTTCACTGAACGGTGGAACCAGCCTCACATGTCTGCCCACATCCCAGGTTTTTTGGTGAGGTGTCGACCCCGTCAGCAAGGGTGGTGCCTCTCCCCGTTCTCTCATTAACTCCAGCTCCTTGACTTTGATTTCTTGCTGAAGCTGCATGTCACGTTCCTTTAATTCCCTTTCCGCTTTTCTCTCCTCTGCTTCGAGGTCCCTTGCAGCTCTCCTTTCCTCTGCTTGTTCCTTTTCTCTTCTTTCCTGGAGTTCTCTTTCCACTCTCCTTTCCTCTGCTTGTTTCTCTTCTCTCCTCTCCTCTGCTTTCCTTTCTTCTTCTGCTCTTTCCTTTTCTGCTTTCCTTTCTTCTTCTGCTAACCTTTCCTGGAGTTCTCGTTCCACTCTCCTTTCCTCTGCTTGTTTCTCTTCTCTCCTCTCCTCTGCTTTCCTTTCTTCTTCTGCTCTTTCCTTTTCTGCTTTCCTTTCTTCTTCTGCTCTTTCCTTTTCTGCTTTCCTTTCTTCTTCTGCTCTTTCCTTTTCTGCTTTCCTTTCTTCTTCTTTTAACCTTTCCTGGAGTTCTCGTTCCACTCTCCTTTCCTCTGCTTGCTTCTCTTCTCTTCTCTCTTCTGCTTTCCTTTCTTCTTCTTTGATCCGTTCCTGGCTCCGTAATTGCAACTCCAGTTTCCGGAGCTCCACGTCTTCTGGTTCTTCGGGTAGCCACTCCCAGGCTAACTCGTCCCATGTTCCTAATCCCACCATAGATTGTATCACCGTGGCCTGCAACTCTGCCTTCCTCAAATTAGTTCGGACCTCCAAGTTAAAATGTTTGGCCAATTTCAAGAGATCCGACTTTAGCAACGCTCGGAACTGTGCCTCACTCGGGGTTACCCCAAAGTTCTGTGCCACAAACGCCATGGTGCCTATCGTTAACACCTGTTAACCTTCACCCCAAGACTTTCCCCAATTTCTCAAAAAAAAATATTACCAATTAATAATTAATTAATAAATTTTAATTACCAAAAATATTATTATTTTATTATTTTATACACTTTTAGATCCCGGACGTAGACCCAATTGCGAAACCGCAAATCGTAATCCCGGACGAGCCCCCAATTCTGTTACGTGGTCCTCCCGGTAACTACCTGGTCTTGGTGACCCCCGGACCGTGGGAGGGACCCCGCCAGAAAGATATATGGTTTATACGCTTTCGTAACGCAATCAATATGAATTCCGGTCAAGAAGAAACCCCACACCAAGGATCCGGAATAATCAATAATATATTCACTGAGCAATCAACATCCATCAACAATGCACAATCAATATTACAACCATGTGAACTCATCTACACAAACTCTAAGATGGCCATCTTAATCTTATACATTCCTCACGTGAGCCCCACTCCTGACTCCCTCCGTGGTCAATGTCTCTCCTCTCCGCACACGGGCGGTTGAACGAGCCCCGGGCGGACGTGCTCTAAACGTGCCGTCTCGGACTGGGGCCGCGGCTGCAGCGCAACTCCTTGCCAAGCCACGGGGCAAACCCAGCGCGGCGTCCAACGTGCGCGAGGCCCCAAGTGCGACTCTTACGCGTCCTTGTAGATGGGCAAAAACCCAGCGCGGCTTCCGACGCGAGCGAGGCCCAACGTGCGGACCCGTACGCGTCTTTGTAGACGGGGCAAAACCCAGCGCGGCTTCCGACGCGAGCGAGGCCCCACGTGCGGACCCGTACGCGTCTTTGTAGACGGGGCAAACTGTCCCGGACGCTTGGTTTCGTGCACGAACTCACAGTGACTGGACGTGTCCAAAGGTATTTACCGCCCAGGTAACTCCTCTCGCCAGACGTTTCGCAACGGCGCGTTTTCCGCGCAGCGTAAGGTCGATTCCACCTTCTCGTCGTCGCGGGGCGAGGAAGAAGAAGCCTTCCTTTCCCTCGTGTCTTTTCTCCTCCCTTTCCCGTCACTTCCGCTTCCGGCCACTTCCGTTTCCTGCCACTCTTTCAGAAGGGCTTCTGACCCTCCAACCACAACAACTACACAACAACTTAATATACTACACACGGAAGCAAACACCTGCATGGTAATTCACATACATTCACATAAATATGTAACATATGTAACAAGCTTATTATCCTCTTTCTGGAACTGAGTATTACAAATCAACAAATCAGCTCCATCAGCAAACTCCAAAATCCTTTCACCTTCTCCATTTCTCTCACCATATCCGTAACCCCCATGAACTCCCTCAAAACCATCCATACTCCTTCCCACATGTCCATTTCGGTCTCCTCCTACCACAACAACTTCCTCATCTTTCACGTTTTCCATCAGCTTCTCTATCGCACACCAGAACTTGTCCTTCTCTTCATCGCTCCGACCAACCTGCGGAGCATATCCCGAGATGACGTTCACCAAGAGCTTTCTAATCATCATTTTCACCATCATCAACCTATCACTCACTCTCGTCACACTCACCACACTGTCTACAAACTCCTCAGAAAACAGGACACCAACACCATTCACGCCCTCCAGGCACCCTTGCCACACAAACTTGTATTTCTGTCCCTGCCTACCCTTCACCATTCTCACACCACTTCCCTTCCATCTCGTCTCTTGCACACAACATATGTCCACTCTTCTTCTGACCAATACTTCCACCACTTCTCCTGATCTCCCTGTCATTGTCCCTACATTCCATGTCCCAAACGTCAGAAACCGATCTCCACTTCGGGCTGGACCCTGTCCATATGTAGTTGTAATTGTCATGGTTCTCTTTTTGAGGCAATGTTTTTATGGCCGGATGCCCTTCCTGACGCCAACCCTCTTAGTCGTCTCTTACGACACGCAGGGATACGGTGTACCTATTCTAATCCAGGGTACACACTGGGAAACGTTTAAAACATGGATATTCTGAGGTGGGGGTGGGGGGGCATCATGGCTGCGGGGGCCCCGTCAGCACACCACGCCACGTTTGCCCGGTCAGCACCACGGCGGCCCGGTCAGCACTACACCCTTGGAAAGGACTTCGATGCACATCGGCCCGGTCGGCCCAGAGCCTGGCACGAAGTCCAAGGACATCAGCACGTCATCCGAAAACAGCTCCGGTTGGTGCGAACCACTCGGTCAATGGCACGAACTAGGTCCCGACACGCCCTTGCTCGCTTGGCCCCGATGATCCACTTTCTGAATCAAAGTGGATCTGATCCACTTTCTGAAACCCGCATATGGAGATAACAACCAATGCCGCACACACAGTCACAGAGGGGGAGGCGGTGTGCTTTGCTGCCTTGAAGGGAAAGGGAAAGTGTCGATTTTTGATTTTGCTCGTGACGTCACACAAACTCACCTTCATCCTCAGGTGGTTTACATGGAGACCCGTGCATGTTGAGCTCGGATTCCGATACTGATTCCATCATTAGCAACTCTGAAGGTTCACAAATTGTACCATGATGTAGCCCGTAAACAGTACATATATGGCAGTCGACATCACTTTGATGCCACGGCTATCCATGAAGAAGAAGAAGATTGTCTTTTAATCGCACAATTACCCACTTTATAAATCGGAAAAAGACAAGGGATAGATTAGCGTCGAGGGGTTCTGAAGAGCGTTTGGGTTCCCCTTTAAGCTGCAAAAGAGGATGCGATGTCCAAATGTCCAGTCAGAGTCAATATTAAGCCGTGAGGGAGGCAGAAAGCGCAAGTATTGTAAAGTTCCATTTATCAAAGCAAATCAATCTTTCACAGAGTTATATAATTAACACTATTTTAAAACCATACATCAAGGGAAGGCATGGCAATTGCGAATAGGTTTGTTCTGTAATATCTTACCGCATCAGATGGATTTGGCTGACCGCAGCCTGAAAATGATGTACATATTATTTAAAGAGTTAGGTTCTTATTGGGCGTGGTCATGCCAGCTGTGCAGAAAGCCAATGGGTGGAAGACACAGCTCGGCTATTTAGATATGCTGCCATTTGCCCGTGCTGTGTTTGTGTCACGTGATTGCCATTAACCAATGAGATTGCATATAAATTAAAAAGGTAACACAAAGTTTTACTTACAAAGTATTGGCAAGCTTTTGAAAATGAAAATGGGTGACAGGATGCTCTGATGTGCAGAGGGCAAACATCAGCCAATACCTTGCTGGAACAGGTGTGCAGCCTGCGCTGAGTCCTACGGTTCTCTTCCAGAGCAGTTTGGTGTGCATCTTTTAGCTGCTCATATTCCCTGTGCACACACAGAACAATGCACCATAAACAGGCGAGCTAACTGGAGCCTTTTGCACTCTGTTGAGAGCCTTGTTCTATTTTCAAGTATACAACTCGAGGTTAACAAGGTAGTCTTTTGCTTTAGTTATGAACAATCTTCAGAGAAATGTTCCTCATTCCCTTGCCTCAAAATTTCCAATGAATCTCAAGAAGGCATTTACTTGTTTTTTCAACCATTCAAAATAATTTTAAAAAAGGAAGAGCAATCAGAGATTGCAGACACTCCCCAGGATGTGTTTTTAGCGTTTTTTAAGGCTTTTGTTTTAAAACAAGTATGGTGGCTGAACCACATGACGAATGACGTCATCATTTTATTTTTCTCCACCAATTTATCCCGAGATGATGCTCAATAAATTTCATCTTAATCGGATGAAGATTTGTATTTGTCGAATTATGACGTCAAAATGGAGGCAAATACAGTGCATTCAGAAAGTATTCAGACCCCTTCACTTTTTTCACATTTTGTTATGTTGCAGCCTTAAGTATTGTTACACATGCAAGCCTGCTCGGAGTTTGCACAAAAGCACCCGAGTCCCAAAGGACTCAGACTGTGAGAAACAAGATTCTGTGGGCTTTCATGTGTCTTTCCCTGAGAAGAGGCTTCCGTCTGGCCACTCTGCCATAAAGCCCAGATCGGTGGAGTGTTGCAGTGATGGTTGTCCTTCTGGAAGTTTCTCCCATCTCCACACAGGATCTCTGGAGCTCAGCCAGTGACCATCGGGTTCTTGGTCACCTCTCTTACCAAGGCCCTTCTCCCCCGATTGCTCAGTTTGGCCGGGCAGCCAGCTCCAGGAAGAGTCCTGGTTGTTCCAAACTTCTTCCATTTAAGAATTATTGAGGCCACTGTGCTCTTGGGAACCTTCAATGCAGCAGAAATTTTTTGTAGGCTTCCCTAGATCTGTACCTCGACACAATCCTGTCTCTGAGCTCTGCAGGCAGTTCCATCGACCTCATGGCTTGGTTTTTGCTCTGATATGCATCGTCAGCTGTGAGACCTTATATAGACAGGTGTGTGTGCCTTTCCAAATCATGTCCAATCAATTGAATTTACCACAGGTGGACTCCATTCAAGGTGTAGAAACATCTCAAAGATGATCAAGAGAAATGGGAGGCACCTGAGCTAAATTTCAAGTGTCATAGCAAAGGGTCTGAATACTTATGTCAATGTGATATTTCAGTTTTTTCTTTTTAATAAATTTGCAAAACTTTCTAAAATCCTGTTTTCTCTGTCATTATGGGGGTATTGAGTGTAGATTGATGAGGAAAAAAATGAATTTAAACGATTTCAGAAGAAGGCTGCAACATAACAAAATGTGAAAAAGTGAAGGGGTCTGAATACTTTCTGAATGCACTGTGTGTACCACTATTAGAAAAGCCCATCAAAAATGACGGGTTGGAACAGTTTATTTGACTGTACAACCAGGTGAGCATGACAAAGTCTGAAGCCTCATCCTTACAATTTTTTGGGTCCTCTCGTTCTTTTGGTTCATCAGGGTATTTTGGGTCCTGTGGGTCTTTGGGGTCTTTTGATTCCTCTGGGTCTTTGGGGTCTTTTGATTCCTCTGGGTCTTTGGGGTCTTTTGATTTCTCTGGGTCTTTGGGGTCTTTTGATTCCTCTGGGTCTTTGGGGTCTTTTGATTCCTCTGGGTCTTTGGGGTCTTTTGATTCCTCTGGGTCTCTGGGGTCTTTTGATTCCTCTGGGTCTTTGGGGTCTTTTGGTTCATCTGGGTATTTGGGGTCTTTTGGTTCCTCTGGGTCTTTGGGGTCTTTTGGTTCCTCTGGGTCTTTTGGTCCCTCTGGGTCTTTGGGGTCTTTTGGTTCCTCTGGGTCTTTGGGGTCTTTTGTTCCTCTGGGTCTTTGGGGTCTTTTGATTCCTCTGGGTCTTTGGGGTCTTTTGATTCCTCTGGGTCTTTGGGGTCTTTTTATTCCTCTGGGTCTTTTAGATATATTTGGCCTTTTGAGAGTCATTGGAATATTTTGGGTCTTTAAAGATCTTCAGGGTCTTCGGGATATTTTGGGTCCTCGGGATGTTTTTGTTATTTTGGGTCTTTTGGTTAATATGGGTCTTTTTGTCCCCCGTCGCACCGCAGAGCGAAAGGGGGACTATGGTTTTCCCCTCCGTCCATGTGTGCGTGCGTGCGTGCATTGAACCTTGTGAGCGAAATATCTTGAAAAATAAATGAACTACTAACTTCTAATCCGGTGTGTGGGTGTATCTAGGCATAAGGAAAAACGCTATTGAAAATTGGGTCGCCACGTCAAAATCCAAGATGGCCGCCGCCATATATGTCTGAACATTGTGAGCTAAATATCTTGAAAAATAAACGAACTACTAACTTCTAATCTGGTGCGTGGGTGTATCTACGCATAAGGAAGAACGCTATTGAAAATTGGGTCGCCACATCAAAATCCAAGATGGCCACCACCATGTGTATGTCCGAACCTTGTGAGCGGAATATCTTGAAAAATAAACGAACTACTAACTTCTAATCTGGTGTGTGGGTGTGTCTCCAACCCACTCGCAAATATTATCGACTCTTCCATGTTTCCTGCGTCTTCCACTTTGTCAACTCATCACTTCACCGACGGGGGGACCTAGGCGTAACGCTTGTTTTGGTTCCTCAGGGTCTTTTGGATCTTTGGGTCTTTTGGTTTGTCTAATAGTAATAATAATTTGATTGTGCGGCTGCATTGTAAATAGCGGACGAGTAATAATAACTCATTGAAATAATAATCAAAAGATCAGTGTCATTAACATGAGTCACGCAATGTGCAAATACATATCACATATGTGGATAGCTAGTGTTCCACGTCACAGCATTCCGGAGCAATGATACACCTGCAGACCGAATAGCTATGTGTGATAAATCAATCAGTCTTCAATAGCCTTTGCATTTTCAAACCAAAAACAGTGAACACAGCCAAACTGTACCACATGATTATGCAAATATAAACATAGCACATGGCTATCATAGTCAAAATACCACATGATATGCGAATGCGGAACACATCTATTCAAAATACCACATGACTATCAGTCAAAATACCACGTAGTATGCAAATGTGGAATACATCGAGAGAGTATTGCTGACTAGACCTCTTCAGCGAAATGCAGTACATGCTGAGCCGCTCCAGAGCATTATGTCCACTTCCCATGTCTCGCACCATCTCCTCAACATCAGCATCCTTGCTCCGCAGCAGTTCATCGAGCCTGAAAGCCATAAAAGAATGGTCCAGGGAAGGAGAGGAAGTACTTGTACTTTATTCATGTGTAAAAGGACATTTCCATATGACTAACTAGAATGGCACTTAGGACAGCGCAAACCTCTGCCAGATGAACAGATAAAGTTTTGTATCAAACTGATAGGCCAGATCTACATCCAAATGTTTAACACAATCTAATCAGCTTGTTCTTGTCACCTACCAAACTCATCCACCTCGTTTTGTAACAACTCCACAACTTTATGAAATATCGTGCTATACATCGTTTATGGCTCTATCTCGCAATGGTGAAGAATAACTTGAAAAATTATCGTATCAGGATCCAGATCCAGAAGTTCATAAACATCTGATTTCGTTCTTGTCACACACCCATCCTCTCAACCAGATTTCGTCTGAATCCATCCACAACTTGACATATCCTGTTCATAGACAAACAAACAGATAGCAAAACAGACAGACAGACATGAAGACATATCCTCCACCTACCTGCGGTGGCAAACGTAATAAAATGTAAGTGCTCACATGAACTAATACATTTTTAAAATGTTCATGATAATTTATATGAGTAATATTGAATGGGCCTTATTCATTTTTCACAACTAAAAATAATAAATTGCTCAACATACTTCTGTAGGTTCTTGAGTTTCTGGTTAAGTCGCCAAGTTTCCTCCTGAGCTTTCTTTGCATCTTGAGCCTGATTCTCAAGAAAGTGATTCTGTTTCTGGAAAAAAAAAAACAAAAAAAAAAAAACTGAAGCAATGCAACTGTCGCCAATATGCCTCCACGTAGTCCCTGCCCATGGGTAGATACCCTTGTTGACCGTCCTAAAAATAAACAAGTTTGATTTAAATCCCTTCAGCTGTTTTGAAGAATCACATTTTTAACCAGACATGACAGGTTTCACATAGATCGGTGAAGCTGTTTCGGAAAAGGTTTTTTTGGTTGCAGTGCTGGCAACTACCCTTCCCTTTCCATAGAGGGACAACAAGGCCCCTCATCCAGTCAGATGGGATGATGCCTGTGCTCCAAACAGAGCACAGAACTGAATGCAACAACACGAGTACAGTATTCCCACCAGCCTTGAGATGCTCAGCATGGATGCCATAAATCCCAGGAGCTTTGCCCCCTTTCAATTAGTTCACTGCAACTGGTTCAACCAGTTTCCACAAACGAAAATGATTCACAGTTGATTGGAGGATCAACAATAGGGACCAGAACACCCATAACATCCAACTGTACAGCTGGTGGGTCAGCTTTTGGTAAAGCCACTCAAAGTAACCGACCCAGCGGGCTTTCACTTCAGACTCCTCTGTCAAGAGCTCACCACCCTCCACCATAAATGCAATACACCGAGAGACAGGCTTGAAGGAACGCAATTCACAGATTCTTCTGTAAGCAGGATGAGAATCACTTAACTCTACACTTTCACAGATTCCTCACACATTGGCCTCCTTGTCTGCCCTCAGCGAATGTACAGTTGTAAAACCTCAGCTACCTGGACAGCTCAGTTCAGCTATCAAGCCCTGCGACACTGGTCAAAGATATCCAGTGCCTCTTGGAAGACAAAGTGCCTCTTTGCCAGACAATAGGTTCCAAGACACCCACCGTCAACATCAAGGATGGTAGTTTTGAAGGTACTCCACAACTCTTCAGGATCTCCTGAAACACCCAGATCCCTTGGACTCCCCACAACCTGTTTGGAAACTCTTCAGCTACACTTTCAACATTGAGCTTGCCAACATCCAGCCTTGAGCTGGGATGGTACCATTCTCTTGGATTTGAGCTGCAGCTTTAAAGTTGATTGGCAATGGTGGTCTGCAGAAAGGTGCAATCTGTGTACATCAAGTGAGGAATTGAAAGCATCAATAGTTGGGTGTTGTACCTGGACAAGAACACAGGATGGATTTTTGTTGCTCCTGCCTTGTGTGTATTAATCACTCCGAAATGCCTTTTGTCCGATCACACAGATTCTTGCCATGAGAGGCAAAAAGTAATTTTGCTGCATGACCAACATCACACATTCTTAGGAACAAGCAGATGGAACACGAGAACCAAGCATAAAGCAGGAACATGATCAAATCAAGAAAGGGTGTTGGAAAGATCAAGAACCACCACCCTCATCCTTTTTCTGTCAAAAAAAAAAAACCCAACATTGTACTGTACTAAAATCCAACAATTATAGCTTCAAGTTCAATCAACAATTATTTAAACGCTTTTCTCCAGGATAGTATGGACAGAGGCATCCAACAATCACTACAAACATGGTCATAACTCTTCATTGTTTATGGCACCACCCTCACCCGTTACTCCCTTTAAAATATTCCTGATCTGCTTCCTCTTGAGCTCAAGTCGGCAATAAACAATTTATCAAGCTCAAGTTATGCAGATCGTCGTCTTGCATAACTCACAGAAGAAACAAACAGGAAACACTATCGAATCATATGAAGCACAGTAAATCCCCAAAAAAAATTGTATATAGTCGAGGCTCGTGGAAAAGCTATTGCACTGAACGTAACAGACAAAAAAAAATCAGGATGCAAAACACGCATGCATGGTGTGGACAAGTTGGATACAGAAGGAAACTCAAAGGAGTGGAAACTGGAAAATTGGAAGGAGGAGGTATTTGGGTGGGGTTAACAAGGGTAGAAAAGATCATGGTTTTGGATTAGGGACGGGTATTTGCCAATATGTGTGGTGGCGCTGTTGAGGCTAATGAGGCATGCCCACAAAGTTTTTGTGATAATGGTGGTACAATAACTGCCAGTTTGAAGCTTAATTATATTTGTGAAGGAAAATAGTCTGGGAAAGATGTATGGCAACGAACATCAGAAAATGGTCTAACCGGATGACATGGCATCAGCATTTCATCAGCTGAGAAAACAGGCAAAATAGAGCATCATGCAAAGTGGTGTTTAGCATAGAGTTAAAAACCTGGATGGTGGCAGGTGCTTTTGCTTTCACTAACCCTCAGAGTAGCACACAATTGCTCAGATTCTTCCATGCTCTTTTGTGCAGCACACAGACTCGTTTGAGAACGCTGCAGTAGCTTACTCAAGTCTTCTGAGGTTTGACGCTGTTCCAGCAGCTCACGGTCTGGAGGCACAGATGTGAAAAAGAAAGCGATTCCAAAAAATTACTTTTGCATAAGTCATGGCCAAAACATAACCCCCCAGGACTCATGGAAGGAGCGGATGTTTCCAGCTAATTAAAATAAGGCAATTCTCAGTAGGTGTGTACGCCTAACCATTATAGAATTGAAAATGGCTGGGCCAATCAGGGGAGACGGCTTGCAGTTTTCACCTGTACGTGTGGAATAGTGCAAGTGGTTTAAAATCCCTACTGAAGGGAGGGGATATCGACGCCACATTTCACTCCTGGAGAGAGCGGGTATTACTAGTTTAAATCAGAACAACCCTCGATAAAGCGCATACCTCGACCAGGCTGAACAGTTAACGTTTTGTATCCCACTGATAGGCCGGATCTGGATCCGGACCTGAACCAAAATCAGCCTCATCACCCAACTAATCCATCTGGTTTTGTCGTAACTCATCCACAACCTTTTTGAGATATCGTGCTATATATCGTTTTGGCTCCAACTCTCAATGGTGAAGAATCCCGTATAATTTGTTTTTTTTAAATGCTCGTATCCAGATCGAGATTTGGATCTTCACTAAAATCAAATCAATTTATAAATTGAAACCCTAACCTGTCCACCAAATATCTTCTGAATCGAGTCTTCAAACCTAAAATCGTCCGTGGCACCACTGGCCATTGTATTTTGCCATCAGGGTGACAGGGAATTGTGGTAAATTATAAAAGGAAAATAATTATAAATGGCAGACAGGAAAAAAGATGTGGAAACCGGATCCATGGGACATGGCACTTTAAACCAAATTAATCTTGATTACGATGTCCATGAATGCTCACTTACAAAGGCAGTAGGCAGACGTGGCATTATTTAGATTGACAAACGCACCAAGGTTTTATTGGTTAGGGTTATTTTTTTATTTTTCATGGTAAAAAATAAAATTTCTCCAAAACTGCACACATGCACATGTGATGACATTTATTTTTAGCTCACCTGGAACGTAGTTCCAGGGAGCTTATGCCATGGTGTGTCAGCTGTCCGTCAGTCCGTAAACACGAGCAACTTCTTCTCTGAAACTGCTGAAGGGATTGCGACCAAACTTGGCACAAATTATATTTGGTATGTTGCTATACAGGTTTGTTCGCACCATGAAAAAAAACAAGATCTAATAGGGTCTACCGGGGGTCAACGTGGAACCAGGTTTAACCCCCATAAAATAGGGATTAGCTTTTTCCTCTGAAACTTCACACACTATTTTGATGAAACGTGACAACAACCTTCGTCACCCGTGATGTACCAAAGTTTGTTCAAGACCCTGAGAGGCTCAAGACCCTGAGATCTTAAGCTCGTAACCTAAACCATTAAGACAACACCAGGCCGGCAGTAAAAAGGAAGGAGTTATAGCTTGACTAACATGAGCTTTATGCTTGATGGAATCTGGGCATTCGTTTAACCACACAGTGCTCATGTCACATAGTGTTATAACGCCACATATGTGGGAGTGGATGCCACACGGACATGTCTGGCATCGTGACAACCACGTGCCAAATTTCTGTTTTAAAGTTCCATTTTAAAGTTTTTGGTTGCCTTGCACGCACTAACTTTGGCAGAACACAGCTTACCGCTCACGTGCAACCGAGCTGCAAGCTTATCCACGTCATCCTGAAAAAGAAAAATACTCACATAGAGAAAGCAACAAAGTGAGAAAAGACTTTCCAAATGATTCAACCAATAGCGGGAATAATGATGAAAATGCTCTTACCTTTAGTGTTTCAGGGTCTATCTGAGAGCTGTCATTATCGATAACATCAAAATACAACTTGCTAATGACATTTTTCGCTGTGACCTGAAAAATAAAAAACATGCGTACACACACAAGAATAAATTACCATTTTGAGACTAAATATCTCATGAGATCAAACAAGTAGCGTTTTTCTTTTCTTCTGGGAACTGATGTCTGCATTGAATAATTACTCGATTATGAAATCAGACTCACTTGGTATGCCCTTCTTCTTTTGTGACATATCGGTTACCAGAGGTTGTGTTCGGAACAATGGTAGCCCATCCTGAGTAGTACCGATCGAATCACTGTGGGCAAATAAGTCCCTTTGTTCTGCCCAAGATAGCACGCTGTCCATCAAAGATGCATTTCACCATGCACATTTTGAGAAATTCACCAAGGAGTGCATGTTTACAGCTACTAGAAGGCAAAGCTGATGGTAGAATAACGTGGTATAGAAAGAGAAAAATATTGGACGGACGATGTGATTTATTGGGTGGAACAATAGGGACTATTTGTCCTCAAATAGATGAGCTGGGGAGAAGGCAGGATGGACTGCCATGGTTGCAAACCTCCAGTAATGGAGATACCATGAATTACTAATACTAATAATAACAACACAGGAATATGATGATGATTATGGTTTATGACAGTCGAGTTCGATTTCATAATCAAATCTATAATTATAAACTAGAAAGCATCTCAAAATGCAACGCTCGTGCACATCCACTTTGTACTCAAACTAAACTTGACGAAATGACAGTTAAAAAAAGATTTGCACATTTTATTCATTTGGGTTCTCTGGTTCTCATAATTCTCATAATAAAGGTTTGTTGAAAATTTGACGACAAAAGCTCAATTGGTAAATACACTACATGGCCAAAAGTATGTGGACACCCGAACATCACACCCGCATGTGCTCATCAAACATCTCATTCCAAAATCATGGGCATCAATATAGAGTTGGTCCCCCCTTTGCTGCGATAACAGCCTCCACTCTTCTGGGAAGGCTTTCCACTAGATGTTGGAACATTGCTGTGGGGATTTGCTTCCATTCAGCCACAAGACCATGAGTGAGGTCGGACACTGATGTTGGGCGATTAGGCCTGGTTCGCAGTCGGCGTTCCAATTCATCCCTAATGTGTTCGATCGGGTTGAGGTCAGGGCTCTGTGCAGGCCAGTCAAGTTCTTGCACACCGATCTCGACAAACCATTTCTGCATGGACTTCGCTTTGTGCACGGGGGCATTGTCATGCTGACACAGGAAACAGACTTCCCCAGACTGTTGCCACAAAGTTGGAAGCACACAATCCAGAACGTCATTGTATGCTGTAGTGTTAAGATTTCGCTTCACTGGAACTAAGGGGCCTATCCCGAACCATGAAAAACAACCCCAGACCATTATTCCTCCTCCACCAAACTTTACAGATGGCACTATGCATTCGGGCAGGTAGCGTTCACCATCTGGCAGTCCGACGGATGAATCTGGGTTAGGCGGATGCCAGGAGAAGCGTGATCCATCACTCCAGAGAACGCATTTCCACTGCTCCAGAGTCCAATGGCGGTGAGCTTTACACCACTCCAGCCGATGATTGGCATTGCACATGGTGATCTTAGGGTTGTGTGCGGCTGCTCAGCCATGGAAACCCATTTCATGAAGCTCCCGACAAACAGTTATGCTGACGTTGCTTCCAGAGGCAGTTTGGAACTCGGTAGTGAGTGTTGCAACCGAGGACAAACAATTTTTACACGCTACGTGCTTCAGCACTCGGCAGTCACGTAATGTGAGCTTGTATGGCCTACCATTTCATGGCTGAGCTGTTGTTGCTCCTAGACATTTCTACTTCACAATAGCAGCACTTACAGTTGACCGGGGCAACTCCAGCAGGGGAGAAATTTGACTAACTGACTTGTTGGAAAGGTGGCATCCTATGACGGTGCCACGTTGAAAGTGACCGAGCTCTTCAGTACAGCCCATTCTACTGCCAATGTTTGTCTGTGGAGATTGCATGGCTGTGTGCTCGATTATATATACCTGTCAGCAATGAGTGTGGCTGAAACAGCCGAATCCACGAATTAGAAGGGGTGTCCGCATACTTTTGACCATGTCGTGTATGTTATGGCCTGGAGAGACGCACCAAACCTCAATAGTAAATAAAGAAACACGGAAGTAATTCAACAAAAACTTGGTGTCACGTGCTTGCCACTGCGGAAGGGCTAACAAGGTGCTGTTTATAGTCACTATGACTTAGACATTTCACATTTTGACCCAATTTTTCATTATTTTCTCCATATTCTCACAATAAAGGTATGTTGAAAATTGCTGAGATGGTAAAAACGTTATGGCACTGACGGATGCAAGGGCGTGCGCACACGCAAAATCCTGTTTCTAGCTGCGTATGGGGACGGCATAATAATAATAATAATAATAATAATAATAATAATAATAACTAGAACGCCACTCAGTAGAGCACATACTCCTGCCGTGGGTGGCCGCTGCTGAGCCCTATCTTCCAATGGTAAAAAAAATCCTTCAAAAAATTCCTGGATCCGGAATAATATCCTGAGCTTCACCAAAAACTAATCAATTCTTCCTTATCCCAAGGGCAATCATCCCACAAACTTTCATCCAAATCCATTCAGAACCTTTCCAGATATCTTGTTCACAAACACATGAACGGACGGAAACGATCGAATGCATTACTCCCTGGAGGGAGTAATAATAAAAGTGGACAGTTCTCAGAACAAGAAAACCAAAAGAACAAGTACCCTAAAGAACTAGTATCGGTGTTTCCCCTGTCCCACACCCCCTCAAATGTTTCTCATCAATTTTAATATCATAGCAAATTCGCATGGGGATAGTTTTCATCATGACAGATACACCTGGACAAAAAACAAAAAAAATTAAAATTGTCTGTTTCCGATAACCTGACCACCCCAAAATTTTAATCACGAGATGGAATTTTATTTACTTGTTAAAGATTTGGTCTGTTAGCTCCTCAATTTGCCAATGGCAGCTCCTCCAAAATGGCAGTGATAGAGTTTAGATTGCACTTTCAAGGCAGGATAAAAACTTTTTAAAATATGGTGGAGTCAATGACGATTTTAGAAATCTGTCATGTTGAGCACAGCCAATTATTCTGTCCTGCATCCTTCATACCTGACAACTTCCTTATACGTGATGTGCCTGACAGCCAATCTGTATTGTCGTGGATAGACAGATACGGACCCGGATTTCTATTTTGTCCTTTTCCATCAAGTTTCTTGAAGTTGAAGATGACCGATTCACCAGAATCATATGAGATTTCCAAAATGCATAAATCAGCATTTGATGTTTCCTCAAAAAAAAATTTTTTTTTTATTATATATATATATATACTGAACAAAATTATAAACGCAACATCCAACATTTTGAAATAATTTATGAACGTCACAGTAAAATATCACCTCTATTTTTCAGTATGTACAAAAGGTTGATGAGTCTTGAATTTGAGTGCATAAGGGTGTTTAAACGTTTTCAATGTTGTGGCAATCCCGTTATGAGATATTGCTCCCACCAGACGGGTGTGGCATGTACTGTCGCGTTTCAAAGAGCGTGAGCATTGCTTAGACACTCCTTGTACTGGGGACAATAAAAGGCCACCGAAAAATGACAAGATTTGTCAGACGTCACAATGCCACAGATGCCACAATTCATGAGGGAGCGCGCCATTGGCATGCTGAATGATGGGATGTCCGTCAGAGCTGTTGCTGCACAGTGCAATATGCATTTCTCCACCATCAACTGCTTGCGGCACCATTCCAGACAGTTTGGCACGACAGCCAATCAACCACTAGCCCGCAGAACCACGTGTTACCACACCAGCTCAGGATTGGTACATCCGGCTCCTCCACCTGCGCGATCGTCTGCGACCAGCGGACACAGACAGCACAAGAGACGGTTGGTCTGAATGACCGTACGAAATAGTCTCAGAGAAATCAATCTCCACGCCCGTCGTCCTCACCAGGGTCTTGACCTGACAGATGTTCGCCGTCGGAACTGACTGCAGTGGGTGAAAGCACATTTTCGATGGCCCTTGGCACGCTGGAGAAGAGTCCTCTTCACGGACGAATCCCGTTTCCTACTCTTCCGGGCCGACGGTAGACAGCGTTCATAAATTATTTCAAAATGTCGGATGTTGCATTTATAATTTTGTTCAGTACGGTGTATATATATATATATATATATTATATATATATATATATATATATATATATATATATATATATATATATATATGCTAGCAGAAGTACCCCGGCATTGCCGGGCGGGGGAGGGGAGGGGGAAGGGGAAGGGGAGAGGGAGGGGGAAGGGGAAGGGTGAGGGGAGGGGGAAGGGGAAGGGGAGGGGAGGGGGAGGGGAGGGGAACGGGGGGAGGGGAACGGGGGGAGGGGAACGGGGGGAGAGCGAGCCCCTCGGTAAAGCGAAGATTTTTTTTTCATAGCGTTCATATCGTTCATAACGTTCATAGCGATTTTTTTTTTCATAGCGTCATATCGTTCATAGCTTCATAGCGTCATAGCGTTTCATAGCGTCATAGCGTTCATAGCGTTTCATAGCGATTTTTTTTTTCATAGCGTCATAGCATCATAGTGTCATATCGTTCATGAGCGTTCATAGCGTCATCACGTGATCGCTCTGAGCGAATCAAGCGCCCACCTGCTCTGATTCCATGCGCTGAAGTAAATATGAATAAAAAATATGGATCGTCAAATATTTTGAGTTCGGCCATGTTCGTCCCAGGCTCAATGGCCATGTCTATGCCAAATATCAAGCACGTAAGCCTCTCCGTTTAGGATCGTCTATCAGTAACATCACACACACACACACACACACACACACACACACACACGTGACACACACACACACACACACACACACACACACACAGGTCTGTTATATATATATATGTAGTATATGATATATATATACATATATATATATATATATATATATATATATATATATATATATATATATCTCTATATATAAATGAGTGTGTGTGTGTGTGTGTGTGTCTGTGTGTGTGTGTCTGTGTGTGTGTGTCTGTGTGTGTGTGTCTGTGTGTGTGTGTCTGTGTGTGTGTGTCTGTGTGTGTGTGTCTGTGTGTGTGTGTCTGTGTGTGTGTGTCTGTGTGTGTGTGTCTGTGTGTGTGTGTCTGTGTGTGTGTGTGTCTGTGTGTGTGTGTGTCTGTGTGTGTGTGTCTGTGTGTGTGTGTCTGTGTGTGTGTCTGTGTGTGTGTCTGTGTGTGTGTCTGTGTGTGTGTCTGTGTGTCTGTGTGTGTGTCTGTGTGTCTGTCTGTGTGTCTGTCTGTGTGTCTGTCTGTGTGTCTGTCTGTGTGTCTGTCTGTGTGTCTGTCTGTGTGTCTGTCTGTGTGTCTGTCTGTGTGTCTGTCTGTGTGTCTGTCTGTGTGTCTGTCTGTGTGTCTGTCTGTGTGTCTGTCTGTGTGTCTGTCTGTCTGGATGTCCGTTATAACCTCAAGAACTACACATTGGAGAAAAGTTTTAGACACAGATTCGGAATCAGCATAAAATCCTGGTGGTTATAGGCTACTCTGTATTTTAATATCAATGGTTTAAAAAACCGCGCCAGCTGCAATTCCATGGTGTAGTTTGTGGTGGCGCTATTGCCCCTTTCCGATCCCGCGGTTGCGCGTACGTACAGTATACTGTACGTACACATTTATATATTTTTAATGTGCTTTTTATTGTATTTTAAATTGTTTTTTAGCTTCTTTTATTGTTAATTTATGTACTATTGTATTTATTTTAATATATTTTTAAGGAAAACAAATGTTTTCACGTCCATGGGAGTGACGTAAAGTCGCACATAATGACAAAATGCGCGCCATTTTTTCGCGCCAGAAACGAATAAACGGAAGTTGAGATTTTATTCGAATTCGAATTCCATTAAATTTCAACTGTTGGAAATAATAATTATTTCAACTGTTGGAAATTGAAATAATTATTGTTTCCAACAGTTGAAATTTAATGGTATTCGAATTCGAATTCGAATAAAATCTCAACTAAAAAAAAACACCGCGTTTAAAAATTATGACGTCATCAGCGTATTTCGGAACGTAATTTTTCAACTTCATATTCGGAATCAGTACATCCCAGAGCAAATACAGCACACCTTAAATGTTTAAAAAACCTTCGGGTTTTAAAATTATGATGTCATCAGCGTTTTTCGTAACGTTAATTTTTCAACTTTGCCGACAATGACTTACGACTTCCGGGTTCGGAATGCGGGACCAATGCCATTTGACAGGGAATAAAAAATAAATGCGACATTCAATTGACAATGACTTCCGACTTGACTCCCCCCTCCCCCTCCCCCACCCCTCCCCCTCCCCCCTTTCTCCCTCCCCCCTCCCCCTCCCTTTCCCCCCTCCCCATCCCCCCCTCTTCTCTCCTCTCCTCCTCTCCCCTCCCCCTCCCTCCTCTTCTCCCCTCCCCCCCTCCCCCTCCCCCTCCCCCCTCGCCCCCCTCCCCCTCCCCCCTCCCCCTCCCCCCTCCCCCCTTTTCTCCCCTCTCCCATCTTCTCCTCTCCCCCCTCCCCATCCCCCTTCTCCTCTCCTCCTCCCCCCTCTTCTCCCCTCCCCCCCTCTTCTCCCCTCCCCCCCTCTTCTCCCCTCCCCACCCTCTCCTCCTCTCCTCCCCGCCCCCCCTCCCCTCCTTCCCCCGCCCGGCAATGCCAGGTACTTCCCATGGCCAGCTGTACGTGGGCTGCTCGAGGGTTGGAAAACCAAGCAATCTTTATGTCTTGGCACCAAGTAAGAAAACCAGAAATGTTGTATGCCAAGAGGTTTTGAGAAATTGACAATTGACAAAACGTCATGTAGAAATGTACTGATATTGCTCTAAAATATACATGTTCTTTTCATCATATATTTGTCTTATTCTTATTCAACCCGGGCACCTCAGCTAGTACATATATATATATATATATATATACATATATATATATACATATATATATATACATATATATATATATACATATATATATATACATATATACATATATATATATACATATACATATATATATACATATATAATAATATATATATATATATACATACATAATAATATATATATATATATACATACATATATACATATACATACATATATAATAATATATATATATATATATACATACATATATACATATACATACATATA